>NC_092224.1:96863382-96925882 GCF_036320965.1 Panulirus ornatus | reverse complement strand
ATATATGAAAGTCATAGGAACCTTTAACAAGTCCTTGTAGCTTGTCAGAACTATTAGACGATCCTCAATTCTCAGAATTCACATATAGATTTAGGGATTGTTAGTGTTCCTATTGCTTTTAGATATTTGTAACAGCTTTAATAACATATTGGATACTATGAGCGACGAAGAAGACCTGAGATCATCCTGTTGACTTTTAGATAATCCTAAAAGCCTAGCGGAATTTAGAGGGATTTTTTTTAAACAGCCTCGAACGATCTCAATGGTTGTGAAGTAGTCACGCAATGGTCCCGGTACAGTCTTTGTAGTTATTAAGACTTTCCAGTAAGAAAAGATGTTAGTGGTTCTAAGATACGTCTGATAGTCCTTAGACAGTAGAGGCTTGGCCTTAGAAAGTTGTGAAGATCAGAAGACAAAATCTAAGAAGCCCAAAGACAGTCTGAGTAGCTCTCAAACAGCCCTGATGATCTTGATTCAGTCTGCCTTGTCGTGAGATAACAGTGTGATGCCTTTGAGTCACTCACAAGAGACTGGTGAGGGAGGCTGAGGGAACAGCCATAACACGTACGTATTGTGATGAATTCATTTCCCCATCTGCTTCAGAGGAACTCTCTGAAGCAGTGGGTTCGAAACATCGATCTGTCACCTACGACACACTCCACCACCGCCACCACCATCAAGAAGCTCTCTCTCTCTCTCTCTCTCTCTCTCTCTCTCTCTCTCTCTCTCTCTCTCTCTCTCTCTCTCTCCCTCCCCTTCCCTCCCTCTTCCCGGACGAAAAACACTCGACCCTGTAGAAGGCGAATCGCAAGAAATTCGAACAATGCCAGATGTCGGTTCGTCCCTCTTCGTTGGAGACGTGGACAGGTTTACCTGAAGACAGTGGTTGACAAAAAGAGGAGTCTCACAATCCATCCGTTGGCTAGCCTGGGGAAATAACGTATATGGCATTCTGTGAGTAGCTTCGTTGGAGTGCTAGAGTTAGAGTGGAAAGCGCTTGAAGGTTGTGTATGACGAATAGAGAGTGGATAGGGCGATGGTAGTCTGAATGGGACGGTTTGTGGAGGATGAATCTCTGACAAGGGATATGTATTTAGTGTAGAGGAAAATGTCTGGAGTGTGTCGAAAAAAACGCTGTTTATATAACATCTTCGCCCTTAAAGGAAAGTGTCCTCTCTCTCTCTCTCTCTCTCTCTCTCTCTCTCTCTCTCTCTCTCTCTCTCTCTCTCTCTCTCTCTCTCTCTCTCTCTCTCTCTCCTCACTATTCCCAGGACTTTCTTCCTCTCACCCAGACTAAGGCTTACTTCATCTTCCATGGTTCCATCCGCTGCCATGTCCACTTCCAGGATTCTAAAACACTCCATTTCCTCCGGGCTCTTTCCATTCATGTTCACACTCCTACCAAGATGTGTCTAACCTGCATATTTATATATCCATATATTTATTTAGATTTTTTCTCAACTCTCTCCGTCCACACACTCATCCAAATTCAAACACCAAAGTCCGAAGTTTCTCACCCTAATTGCCATTAGAGCCGTGTCATCAGCAAACGATAACTGACTCACATTCCAGGACACTCCTCCTTCATCCTGAACAGACTATAAACTCATCATACTTTCCAAAAACCTCACCTTTACCTTCCTCACCACCCATTCATAAACAGATAACACAGCCATGGTGAAATCTCACAATTGCCACGGGTCAATCTTCATCTGGAACCATTTACCCTTCTCTCTTCCTACTCGCACACACGCCTTATTCTCATGATAGGTAATCCTTACTGCATTTAGTAGCTTCCCACACTATATATACGCAACACCTTCCACAAAACATCTCTATCATCTATGTTATACGCTCTCCCCATATTTGAAAACACCTTAAACGGAACCTCTACCTCTAAGTATATCATACAGATTCTTCAGAGCAAACTCCTAAAATTGCATTGTCCCCCCCCACCCCCCCTTCCAAGTCTGGTGGTCTGTACCTGCTATCCCCCTCTCAGTTACCATCTTCCCATACAGCTTATCGACTATGATCAACAAACATATTCTCCTGTAATTTGAACATTCACTTTGTTCCCCGTGCCTTCATACAGTGGTGTTACCAAGGCATTCGGGCAATCCTCAGACACCTTCCCTAGAGTCTCATATATACTGAACATCTTATCTTACTAACCAATCTCATTGTTACCCCATTTTCTTGAGAAATTAAGCGGAAAACACATCCACTTTGCCGTATTTCATCTTACGCAAGGCTTTGACCACCTCTTCTCTTTTCACCCAACTACTTTTCATACCTCACTCGAATCACGTATCTCCGAACGCAACCACATCCGCTACCCTACCATCAAAAATATTCAACAGTCCTTCAAAAAAACTCCCTCCATCTCCTTCCTCCCTCATCAAACCCTATTACTCCTTCCTTATTTCCTTCCGTCGGCGAACTTCTCGTATGTTCTCTTTTCCACACAGTATTCACCTCCCAAAACATTTCTTACCTTCCCTGAAGTTTACCGATGCCCTCCCACCCCAACACTCATCTGCCCTCTTTTTCAGCCCCTGCACCAACCTCTTGACATTCCAGGCACTTCTCCATGTCCCTCAGCCAACCAGTTGGACCCATCCCTGCAAGGAACGCGCAAATACCCATAAGATGCTTTTCTCTTTCACATCCTCATCCACCACTCACTACCCTTTCCATCTTCTATGTGCCACACATTCGGAATATATATATATATATATATATATATATATATATATATATATATATATATATATATATATATATATATATATATATATATATATATATGTACACACAGATGTGATATACAGATACTCAGAAATAGTAAAAGATATATGTATTTAGTAGTACACACACACACACACACACACTCACACACACACACACTCAGGCAAACGAACGACAAAACGAGGGCATTTAAAGACCAAAATATTCCCACTCTCACGCCCCAATATGGACCATCAAATTCAAACCACCGCTATTGTATTTCAAACAATGTAACACGTTGCACGTAAAACCCAGGGTTTTCCTCACTCGTTCATACAAGTGAATTACATCCGCTACAGTGGCTAGGCATTTAATACCCCACTTAACAAAACTGTCGACAGTTGTAGGCTGTAAATCACTTACACGCGTAAATCTGAACTCATGAACGGATGTAAATTATTATCCGAAACATTTTGCCTTTTTTTTACATTTTTTTTTGGGGGGAGGTGGTGAGGGGGGGGGGGCAGACATCTAATAAAGCTCTTGTTTGTAAAATAAATTGCAGTGGTCGCTTCCCGCCCGACAGCCATCGTATTGTTAATCGCTTTCTGCGCATGAGCAGGAACTCACATGCTTAATTGGCGGACGTGTGTGATTTGGGGAGGTGGGGGAAATATAAGGGGTGGGTGGTGGGTGGAGACATCTACAACAAGCATATATCAGGACATTTCCATCAGGAAACCACAACGCCACAACCACTGCGGTTGTGGAACTATGGCTCGGAATGCAGACAGCATCAGTGGCGTACCGTGGATCGAGTCCCGTTGTGGGAACGAAATGGGGAAGGATGTGAGGGGGTTTTCCGACCTGGGGGAGGGAAGGAGGGAGAGAGAGGGAGGGGTATATAAGGGAGTGGGGTAGGGGTAAGGGGTGTAGGTAGGTAGGTAGGTAGGAGGGAGGCTAATGACCATGAGAGAGAGAGAGAGAGAGAGAGAGAGAGAGAGAGAGAGAGAGAGAGAGAGAGAGAGAGAGAGAATTTGCACATTTGCACATGAGGGATACTAGGGGGAGGAGTGGGGTATGGGGGGCATCGGTTGGGGGAGGGTGGTGGGTGGGAGAAATGGGGAAATGGGGAGGGGATGGGAGGGCAACAACGGTAGAAAGGGGTGGGGGAATGGGGAAAGAGAGAGAGGGGAAAGAGAGAGGGGTAAAATACCCTGATTCATTCATCCCACGAATTTAAGAGACGACAATGGAAATTGGAGGCCGGGCCCAACTGCCAATCACAGCGCCGCTTCGTTCCCAGATGTGGTGAGATAAATTTCGAAGCTGTGTTAATTCAAACCCACGCTGACGACATAACCCCCTTTTTGTCCACCCCCGACCCCAACCTCACCCCCCTCTCTCTCTCTCTCTCTAACTGGTAAAGGTAAATTAGTTATCCGCAAAATATGACGTCCATCAAAAAGCCATATCCATTTGGAACGAAAATAGAATAATGAGCATTTTGTAGGAGCATAAAAATGCTGGCCATCAAACAGAGATTTTCCGGCTATAGAAAACGGGAGTATCACAGGGGTGACCGTTGTATATCTTGTAATTACAGATGCAATCGATTATTTTTCCTCTATCCTCTCCTCTCTCTCTCTCTCTTTTTTAATCTGGCCTTAATTAGTCAAGGCTATTGTGTTTTTTGTGATGCTCGCAAAAAAATGAATGTATGAGCGATGTTGGAGTATCAAGTGGTGTATTACTTTTTACTGTACATGGATACATATATATATATTTTTTTTATCCTCTCAAATTATTCCTGTGTGCATATAGACATTTATATCATAATTGTATATTTGTTCTGCGTTTCGTGCATTGGCGAGGTAGCGTCAGGAACTGACGAAGACAAGGCCTTACTCATCATATCCATTCTGTAGCTGTTGTGTGTAATGCCCCGAAATCACTGGCTCCCAAAGACCTTTAAACCGTGGTTTCCCCCCGGCTTCTTCATATGCACGTCGCCCCCTTGTATACCACATTACTCCACATTTTTTTCTTTTTCTTTTTTTTTTCTTTTTACCAGCGGACATGGCCAGCACCCTGAGTGCTGCAATAGCCTCATTAGGTTAGAAGGGCATAACTGGGGCAGATGGGTAAGTTTAGATATAACATGTAACTCTCTACTTTTCTCAGATGGAAAGTCTAAATGAATCACCCAACTGTGGAAAACTGTTTGACTGTATCTATATCATTTCTAACTTGTTAGCACAGGCAACATTTGTATGTAATCTGCTTAAAGGTTTTCTATATTTCATAAATGATTTATATGCCATTTTGTGAATGCTCTCTATCCCTGCATGGGTATCAAATAATGCATGATATCAATACGTTTTAGATAAGCGCAATTAATAACTTCTATAATACTATAGAGATAGATAATAGCATCATTAGTTATAGTATAGTCTCCCATACCAAATAGTTCGAAAAAAAATGTGTTACTTTCATGTTGCTATCAATATTATCCACACAATTTCTCTAGTCTTTACTCCAGTAAAACTGCGGGATTAGCAGGAGCCAACCAATGAGAAACACTCTCGTTGAGACTGGTTTCATTCATCATCTCGGGAAATCCGCGCCAACAACCGGAGCTTCGAACTCCAACTGAAAGAAGTGAACTTTAATGCAAAGCATTGACTCGAGGAACCGACCAATCGACTCACGACACATATGTTCTTAGATTGTGAAATACTACTCACCCATATTGGAGGTTGGTGGCTCAGCCTCCGCCCGCCTCTCTATCTCATTCAAAATGGAATCAAAAGTCTCTGTCTCATTGTCAGGATTGATTCCTCCTGGCGCCACCTCTTTTCAGCCATCCCTCTGTCTACGCTTTGGTGTTGCTATTCTCTCTCTCTCTCTCTCTCTCTCTCTCTCTCTCTCTCTCTCTCTCTCTCTCTCTCTCTCTCTCTCTCTCTCTCTCTCTCTCTCTCTCTCTCTCTCTCTCTCTCTCTCTCTCTCTCTCTCTCTCTCTCTCTCTCTCTCTCTCTCACAGGTATTATTCTTTACCTCTGTTCTCGTGAGGTGTCTGCATTGTCTCCTCGACCCACCAAGGCTTGAACCTGAGGCTCAAATCTGATTAGCGCCCTCCATGATTTTTTGTGTAGAGATCTACCACTCTGGGATTGGCCATAATGTTGCCTCCTTCTTCTTTCGAACAGCTTACCTGTGGAATTCTCATCCACCTATCATCTTTTTTTCCCGTTCCTCAAACCTCTCCATTTTTACGAGCTAGGTCTCCAAACACCATGATGAGCACTAACTAATTTCTATTTTCTGTTTCTGTCATATTGTTTCTTTCACCCGAGATGGCCTTTGATGAAGACATGTCACGCTCGCTCCCTGAGGGTCGCTATAAGTGAAAATAACGATCTCTTTTGCGGTGTTTGATTCCTTTTAGTGGGAGGATCTGAACAAAAGAAATGGTTAAAGGCTTTTGTTCCTCATCTCAATCACATTTGTCATAAGGAGCAACATATATCATCATTACTCATAGAGTAAAAGCACAGAAAATACGACTATAGGATCAATATATCTATATTGATTGCCTTTAGTAGATTGAAGAACCGTTTGAGTTAATACTCAGAGAAATACTATTAGACTGTGAATTGAATGAGAGGCTAAGGAGAGCACCAGAAATCGTCCATGAACCTAGGTAAAGCGAAGGAGTGATAGACTGAAATGCAAATGGTGTGGGAAAAGGTATGTGTTTTAGTGTCACCTTTTGACCACGTCATTAGAGCACATACAAGTGGACGTGAACGCTATTTGTGAGGAGACGTGTAGGTCTACACCG
Organism: Panulirus ornatus; assembly: GCF_036320965.1. NCBI lineage: Eukaryota > Metazoa > Arthropoda > Malacostraca > Decapoda > Palinuridae > Panulirus > Panulirus ornatus. Next base: position 96,919,308 of record NC_092224.1, on the reverse strand, counting down.
ACGACCAAGCGTAGGTTTGCTTGAGCACTGGATGAGAGAAGATGGGAAGAAGTACTCTTCTTATGGACCGAATATTGCCTTGATATTGCAATGCAAATGGACATTAACAAAGGAAAGAGGATCTTTGACATCAAATGCGAGTGATAAAATCGTGATGTATATACATACACGAAAATAAATCTGAAAAAAAACATGAGAATGCAAAAATGGATAAAATGGATAAAAGGGGCACAAACAAGTCACGGTGAGAAAGAGGTAATGCTGCAATAGATATACAAAGGGGCCAAGTGAGGATTATCCCTGGGGACAGGAGAGAAAGAATACTTCCCACGTATTCCCTGCGTGTCGTAGAAGGCGACTAAAAGGGAAGGGAGCGGGGGGCTGGAAATCCTCCCCTCTCGTTTTTTTTTTAATTTTCCAAAAGAAGGAACAGAGAAGGAGGCCAAGTGAGGATATTCCTTCAAAGGCCCAGTCCTCTGTTCTTAACGCTACCTCGCTAACGCGGGAAATGGCGAATTGCTTGAAAGAAAAGATATATATATATATATATATATATATTTATATATATATATATATATATATATATATATATATATATATATATATATATATATATATATATATATATATATATATATATATATCAAAACACAATCACCCTGAAATATGGCTGTTTCACCACCTACACGACCCTGACAGTGACGTGCAGTTTAAAACCCCTTTTGGGAGGCACAATTTTGATTTAGTTCAAGTTCCCCTGTACAATAACCAGCCTCCAACTGTAGTGTTATTGAATTACGATGACTATCATTCATGTACGATGTGTAGATAGCGAGGAACGTGTATGATAGACTACCATCCATGAAAAATGAGCAGTTTCTGTAATATGCCTTGTGTCAGCTTTTACATATATATTTATTTATTTATTCATTTTGCTTTGTCGCTGTCTCCCGCGTTAGCGAGGTAGCGTAAGGAAACAGACGAAAGAATGGCCCAACCCACCCACATACACACGTATATACATACACGTCCACACACGCAAATATACATACCTATACATCTCAATGTACGCATATATATATACACACACAGACATATACATATATACACATTTACATAATTCATATTGTCTGCCTTTATTTATTCCCATCGCCACCTCGCCACACATGTAATAACAACCCCCTCCCCCACTCATGTGTGCGAGGTAGCGCTAGGAAGAGACAACAAAGGCCCCATTCGTTCACACTCAGTCTCTAGCTGTCATGTAATAATGCACCGAAACCACAGCTCCCTTTCCACATCCAGGCCCCACACAACTTTCCATGATTTACCCCAAACGCTTCACATGCCCTGGTTCAATCCATTGACAGCACGTCGACCCCGGTATACCACATCGTTCCAATTCACGCTATTCCTTGCACGCCTTTCACCCTCCTGCATGTTCAGGCCCCGATCACTCAAAATCTTTTTCACTCCAATTTGGTCTCCCACTTCTCCTCGTTCCCTCCACCTCTGACACATATATCCTCTTGGTCAATCTTTTCTCACTCATTCTCTCTATGTGCCCAAACCATTTCAAAACACCCTCTTCTGCTCTCTCAACCACACTCTTTTTACTTCCACACATCTCTCTTACCCTTACATTACTTAATCGATCAAACCACCTCACACCACATATTGTCCTCAAACATCCACCCTCCTGCGCACAACTCTATCCATAGCCCACGCCTCGCAACCATACAACGATACAACAATATATATATATATATATTGGAAGGGATCATAATTTTGCGCGTGATCAAATATATTCCTATAAGTCCACGGGGAAATTAAAACAAGTTCCCAAGTGCACTATCGTGTAGTAATTACATCATCAGAGGATACACAAGAGATAGATATAACACTCAATTGATATACAACGAAGAGACGTAGCTAGGACGCCATTTGGTAAACATTGTCTTTGACTATCACATGTTTACCAAATGAACAACTTATAACTTTGTTATTATTCGGTTTTTATTTCTTCCGTTCTTCAACAGAAAGAACAGAATATATGAATATGGATGGATTCGAAGAGAATGATTAGAAAACCAAACCGAAGAAACGCAATCCTAGTTATAACCGCTTATCATTACTGAACCTTCTGTTCTCATTAGTTCAATGGACTTATGACCCAAGTCATGGACTTACGACCCAAGTCAGGTGTATAGACGATACATTTAGCAGTGGATTTGATAATGATAAAAAGAAAGCACAGTTTAGCAGAATCTGATTCTCTATTTAAATCAGATGCAGGTTTGCCCTTTGCTGAGAACTGAGATCTACTCGTGAATAGGGAACAGTCTTTCCAACTGTTTTATGACAGGGGTTCGAGATACTGTTTTTCTACAGCTCTCCCACTCCAACACACACACACACTCACACACACACATACACACACACACACACACACACACACACGACACACATACACCTGGCTGCCTCTGTGTGTGTGTGTGTGTGAGTTTGTCATGTGTGTGGTGACCGAGTAACTAAACTAGAGGAACCAACGATCATGTTTCTCTCTCTCTCTCTTCTCTCTCTCTCTCTCTCTCTCTCTCTCTCTCTCTCTCTCTCTCTCTCTCTCTCTCTCTCTCTCTCTCTCTCTCTCTCTCTCCATCTCTCTCTCTCTCTCTCTCTCTCTCTCTCTCTCTCTCTCTCTCTCTCTCTCTCTCTCTCTCTCTCTCTCTCTCTCTCTCTCTCTCTCTCACACACACACACACACACACACAAATGTTAATGCACCACAAAAGCATATACGTACATGAAAACACTATAAAGATATTATCTTTCTGGACTGGACTGAAACATTTCACAAAGTGGACTGTAATGTTCTATCAGAAAGAAAATGAAAAGGAATAAAGTCAGTTAGGGGGAAAATGGTTCATAGAATTACTTCAGTCAAATAAAAAAAACGTGAAGGTGGTAGAATAAGACAGTCCTATGGACAGGACTTAAGGTAGAATAAGATGATCCTATGGAGAGGATCTTAGGGTAGAATCAGAGATTCCTATGGACAGGATCTTAAGGCAGAATCAGATATTATGGACAGGATTCTAGGGTAGAATCAGAAAATCCTATGGACAGGATCTTAGGTTAGAATCACAGGATCCTATAGACCGGATCTTCAAGTAGAATCCCAAATCCTATGGACAGGATCATAGGATAGAATCAGAGAGGAGAAGGAGCGTCTAGTGAGAAATTTATAAAGATCTTAATCCGATAAAAGGACTCACACAGTAAACCATACCTTAAACACAGAGCCTCTGGGATAAACCCTTGCTGACAGAGTCCCACGTAAGGTAAATCCCATGGGAGAGAGACATCCCAGAAAATCCCAAAGGAAGGAGTCCCAAGAGACTGTAATATTATCAGTAAGAACAACATGGCACCACGTCAGGGGCTAAGCTAATCCACATTTTGTATAGGATTTTCGTCCACACGTACAATATTACGAGGGAGTTTCTCAAACCATCAGGGATAGGAGAATGGGCCCCGGACGATTCCATCCCACGACATCCCTACGATCCTGTCCTCTTTGCGCCTCATCCCTAGGAGAACACTCGCAAAGTACTACCACCTCCTCCTCCTCCTCACACTGCTTGTGTGTGTGTGTGTGTGTGTGTGTGTGTGAGTGGAGTCTGCCAGAGCAACATTCTGTGAGGCCTGAGATCGGATGTATAGAGAGAGAGAGAGAGAGAGAGAGAGAGAGAGAGAGAGAGAGAGAGAGAGAGAGAGAGAGAGAGAGAGGTGGGGGAGTGGGAAAAGAGGCAGATAAATAGACAGATAGTAAAAAAGATATATGAATGCACAAATAGATAGAAATATAGCTTTTCATTTACATACCTATGAAATAAACAGTTCTCATAGGGATAGATGTAGCTAATAAGCTCTATAGATAAGGTAGTTATGATGCGATACCACACGAAGCTCGTTTGTTTTAGGTAGTTTATCTATTCATCTTCAGACAAAATAAGTAACTTAGACAAAATAAGTAACTTACAATACCTTACCGTCTATATGATTAAGGTTAGGTGTTTCGTAAATGATTCCTTCTTTCGCACAGTATTTTGCATACGATCTCAAAACCCAGTCTTCCTCTCACATGTAGAATACATCCATTCCTCAGAGAACTGTCTGTCCAACCTCTCATTCACTTAGTGAGGGGAATTAACAGAACATCCGCAGTTTGTTTATATCTGATAGACAGTTTGTAGCTATTATATAAACTGGCTTTGTATAAAGGCCAGAACACGAAGGAGTGGCTTCATACTAAAACGACTCAGACATGAGAAAGATGTAATTAGATAATGATATAGGAATAAGGTAGTTTGTGAATGGAAAGGAGTAAACTTGAAAAATAATGCTTTAGTTACAACCTCGATTGATAAATGAGTAAATGTCGTGTGGGGTTTGGTTAGCGTCTGTCTTATGTAGACGTTTAAAGTTATAGTGCATTTTTCTCTCATGTATATTTAATAAGAAAAATATATATATACATAGTTTCTTCCATTCAAGCTAGACCTGTTCCTCTCACAGACACAAAGACCTATGAATCAAAGTCATACGTGTAGCGCCTCCACACACACACACACACACACACACACACACACACACACACACACACACACACACACACCTGTGTTCCATCTAGATAGGTATCACGCCTCGGGAGGGTCCATTATTTCCCCCTCCCTCCCGGTCAAGATACACATCAACGTGACCCCGGTGGATAAACATCAGGGGACGTGACCTTCCAGGAGCGAGAGAGGGGGCGAGGTGGTGGCTCCAGACCCTACCTCTCCTCCTCCTCCTCCTCCTCCTCCTCCTCCTCCTCCTCCTCCTCCTCCTCCTCCTCCTCCTCCCTCTCCTTCTTTTCCCCTGGGTGGTGTCAGTGACGGAGGTGTGTGTGTGTGTGTGTGTCTGAGTGAGTCCAAACGCGTCCCAGAGATGTTTCCTCTCTTGCCTTACCCTCGACAGTGTCACCTGACCTCCCTCCCACTCTCCCTGCTATAGTGGACTGACCCACAACATGGTCCTCCCCAATATATATATATAGCTCTCTCCTCCCCTGAGTTTCATTGACCTGGCCCTTATACAGCCCTCTGACCTGCACTTGCTACTTCCCCGCCTTGCCCTACACTGCCCTGACCTTCACTGCCCCCCCCCTTCGTTTATTAGGAACAGTTTGATGCCAGATTGCAAATAGCTTGTCTGCAGAATGCAATGTAATATCTTGCTTATGGTCCACCTGAGCTTTATTGAAGGTCATACAGTCATGCTGCATGTCTATTCGTGATACCAGGAAATATATATATATATATATATATATATATATATATATATATATATATATATATATATATATATATATATATATATAGAGAGAGAGAGAGAGAGAGAGAGAGAGAGAGAGAGAGAGAGGGAGAGGGAGAGATTAAAAACATAACAGGAGCCCCTTACCTTTCTCTCACCCTTCCTCCCTCACAAATTCCAGCGACACAACATTTCCAGGTCAGTTACACCCTCCCCCCCCAAACACACACACACACACACACACACACACACATACAGTGTGTGTGTGTGTGTGTGTGTGTGTGTGTGTGTGTGTGTGTGTACCCCTGGTCGCGTGCAGGGGAGGGAGGGGAGGCGTCTTATGCTTGTGCTGTGTCGCCTGGCGCTTGAGGTACAACACGTTCGTCCCGTCCATCTAACATTAACTTGACGTGCGTTGTGAAAAGTTTAATGACGGTGTATATTACAATTAGCGTAGACGCTTTTGTTCAGCCAGGGTTCGTTGGATAGGATATGAGGATGTGAGTGTTGCTTGGAGAATGTTGTATGAACTTAACGCGCTCCTAATGAATAGAAAGAAAGTACAAGTGATGATCTATATATATATATATATATATATATATATATATATATATATATATATATATATATATATATATATATTTTCTTTTTTTTATTATACTTAGTCGCTATCTTCCGCGTTAGCGAGGTAGCGCAAGGAAACAGACGAAAGAACGGCCCAATCCACCCACATACACATGTATATACATAAACGCCCACACACGCACATATACATACCTATACATTTCAGCGTATACATATACATACACAGACATATACACATATACACATGTACATATTCATACTTGCTGCCTTCATCCATTCTACGGCATTCTAAATTCATCTACAACCAATATTATGGGAATGTTATCATTCCATTGTTAATGTACTGTCTAAAGAATTGTATAAGGCTTCTTCAGGTATAATTCATTTATCAAAAACTCATAAATGTATGGGTAAGCTGCAGTTAAATAGACAAGTCGTAATCGTAATACATATTTACTTAGGGCCTTGGAAATTGAGCATTGTGAAAATATATATATGTACATCTATAGACATAGATATATAGATATGTATACATACATACATAAATACAAAATTAGACAGACAGAAAGACAGACAAACAGAAAGACAGAGAGAAAGACAGAAAAGGCAGACAGACAGAAAGACAGACAGACAGAAAGACAGACAGAAAGACAGAGAAAGACAGAAAGACAGACAGAAAGAGAGAGAGAGACAGACAGAAAAAGAGACAGAAAGACAGACAGACAGACAGATAGACAGACATTATACGTACGCAAACATCGTACTAGATTTTCATTAGTTGATCTCTTTACCTCTTCACCTTTGACCACAGCCACACCCATGACCTCATCTGACCTGTCGAGGACGAACACCTCATTGTCTATAGGAGGTCAACCACACCCGCGTGAGGTCAAAGGGTCACCTGTACAAACAAGACCTTAAAACTCAGGTACAAGATATGACACCCAGCCAGCTCACCAAAGGAAGGGGCGTGGGGTGTGTCTGTGTACGAGGTAAGGTCGTCCCTACCTCGACTCTAGGGTCAATGTGGCGCCCCACAGCTAAAGGGGGGGAAAGGGCGTCCCAGCACTTCCGTGTGAGATGCTGGTGATAGGGAACACCTCCTCAAACAAGGGGATTATCTCTTATCTTTACGCTATCTCGAAACATTTGAGATCGATACTCGAAGTTTTTTTTATGTATTTTTCTGATATTTTTCACAGTGGAAGTAGGTTGAGTGATCAGATTTTGATTGATCAGATTTCTAGTGGTTTTCATTCATTTTGAAACGTTTTTCGGTGATCTGTGAGATGGACGATTGCATGAATTACATTATTAGTAATTAGATTTGAAGAAAGTATATCAAAGTTATGGGATGTTAAAAGTCCTCTTTCAAATCCTTGATTATTTCAGGTTCATACCTACTTGCCTTTCCCATTTTAGCGAGGTAGCGTCAGGAACAGACGACTGGGCTTTCGAGGGAAAAGAGAAAAAAGAATAACTGTTTGGTTCCTTCCCCTGTTCTTCGTCTTGTAGTAATACAAGAGGGGAAGATATCTAGGCGCTTCCACCCTCCTCTCCCGCTTCCGTCCCTCGTAGTCACTTTTTTTTTCTACATTTCACGACACGCAGGAGATACGTGGGTAGCAATCCTCGTCTTTTATCACCCTATGAGTAACTATAAATGATAAACGATTTATGAGAAAGCTGAGGTACGGAACGATGAAGGGAGACTGGCATGGGGAAATGTACTAGAGAGAAAAGAATGAGCAAAATCTGGAATATTGGAAGAGAGAGAGAGAGAGAGAGAGAGAGAGAGAGAGAGAGAGAGAGAGAGAGAGAGAGACGACCTCACGGTAAAGCTAGAGAGAGAGAGAGAGAGAGACGACTTCACGGTAAAGCTAGAGAGAGAGAGAGAGAGAGAGAGAGAGAGAGAGAGAGAGAGAGAGAGAGAGAGAGAGAGAGAGAGAGACATACGACCGCACGGTAAAGCTAAACCCAGGGCATAAAACACGGAGAATAAACCCTAAATATGTTGAAGTGGTTTATGATCTCACGACACAGTGACTGAATGAAGGATAATCAGAATTGTGAGATGGGAAACGTGAAGGAAATGGTGATGGAGATGAAGAAATGAGGGAGGGGAAAGGTGATGGAGTCTTGTTATCATGAGGGAGTGTTAAGGGGAGGGAAATGACTGCCAGGAACTGCTATTCTGATGGGTATTAGAATGTAATTTCCGAGTACTATCTGATGAGCTGTGGGAGGCAGTTCCAAACTGCAGTCTGCTGAGTAGATAGTGAAAATGATGAGCTTCTTCTGATGGGGAGGCAGGAGAGAGATTAGAAGTGTATTCTGATCGGTAACAGGAGAATGTAAGTATGTACTCTGATGGGTAGTAGGAGATAACTTTGGAATGTTATCTGATTGGTAGTAGGTGGGTGTAAGACTGTGTTCTGATGTGTAGAAGGATATAGATTTGAGCCGTGCTCTGATGGGTAACTGGAAAGTGTAAGAACGCATTCTGATGGGTGGTAGATAGCTTTGGACTTCGCTCTGATGGGCAACAGGAAGGTGTAATACAGTACTCTGATGGGTAGTAGGAGATAGATTTGTACTGCAATCTGATGGGTCATGGGAAAATGTTAGGCTGTAATCTGATGATTAGTAGGAGAATATAAGGCAATACTCTGATGGGAAGTAGGAGATATCTTCAACTGTACTCTGATGGGTAATAGGACATTGTAAGACTATTCTAATGGGAAATGTGATATAAATTTGGGCTGCTTTCTAATTGGTAATAGGAGACAATAATCCCGTACTCTGATGGAAATAGGAGACTGTAAGACTGTATTCTGATAGGAAATAGGAGACTAAAACTGTACTCTGATGGGAAATAGGTAACTGTAAAACTGTGTTCTGATGGGAAATAGGAGGCTGTAAGACTGTATTCTGATGGGAAAAAGTATGGTAACATTGATTGTAAAACCGTATTTTGATGGGAAATAGGAAACTAAAATTGTAACTGTATTCTGATGAGAAATGAGAGACAGTAAGACTGTATTCTGATGGGAAATGGGAGACTGTAAGACTGTATTCTGATGGGAAATAGTATATAGATTTGGACGATCACCTGATGGGTAATATGAGACGGTTTCGAATACAGGAAAAAAAGAAAAAGGTATGTCTTTTGCAACTCTCGCTTGTCTTCTCGTTTTCCCCTTTCAAATCCTCTCTGCATCTCAGATATATGTATGTATATATATATATATATATATATATATATATATATATATATATATATATATATATATATATACATAGAGAGAGAGAGAGAGAGAGAGAGAGAGAGAGAGAGAGAGAGAGAGAGAGAGAGATGAAGAGAGAGAGAGAGAGAGAGAGAGAGAGAGAGAGAGAGAGAGAGAGAGAGAGAGAGAGAGAGAGATAGAGAGAGATGAGAGAGATGAAGAGAGAGAGAGAGAGAGAGAGAGAGAGAGAGAGAGAGAGAGAGAGAGAGAGAGAGAGATGGAGAGAGATGAAGAGAGATGAGAGAGAGAGAGAGAGAGAGAGAGAGAGAGAGAGAGAGAGAGAGAGAGAGAGAGAGAGAGAGAGAGAGGTTGCCCTCTAAGACATATAAAGAGTTGGGTTATCTTACGGCAGTCTGCTATCTTACGAGACCCAAGGGGTTTGCGTTATCTTGCAGGAGCTCGTTGTAAGTCCCTAAAGAACTGAGTTATCTTATAAGACTTCCCGTAAACATTATCTGAGGAATTGGACTCTATTCTACCATGAGACAATTCAAGATATCTTACGAATCCTTTACAGTTGGAAGCGATGCTGATATCCTAAGGATTATTCACCTTATACAAGTGATGATGTCCATACAGTTAAAATAAACATCAATCCATAGTTCTCCCATGGATTAGGGCACGTAAAATAGCATCACTCCACCTCCCCCATCCGGCGAGGTAGCGCCAAGAAAAGACACAAAGGTCACATTCGTTCACACTCAGTCTCTTCGATATAAGGTGTTCAATTGTGCTACAAATGGGATTAGTCTGATGCTTAAAGAAGTTATGATATACATAGTATTCAAGATGATTTAGATCTGGTATTCAAGGGATTCATACACCGTGTTAAAGGGAGTTCCTTCAGATTAAAAAGACGTAATCATGACATATGAGGGATTCACTCGTGGGATATAAGGGTTTCTGACATCATATTTAAGGGGAGTTTGATCCGATGCTGGAGAGTTCAATAATCGTATTCGAGTGCCCACTCAACGTGCGTGAGCAGATGTAATGGATCTGGGTGGGTTAAGCCAACGTGCTGAAGCGTCACTGTATGGTGTTCAAAGGTGTGTGTGTGTGTGTGTGTGTCTGTGTGTGTCTGTATGTGTTTTAGGAATTATGTAAATGTACTTAACGGGCTATGTATAGTTATTTAGTACGGTTCAAGCTATAAACATGTATTAAGTACTAATCTTTTTGAGAATCTTCAAAGAAAAGAAAGATTTTCCTGTTGAACTCACGTATGAAAACTACATACAAACCTCTCTCTCTCTCTCTCTCTCTCTCTCTCTCTCTCTCTCTCTCTCTCTCTCTCTCTCTCTCTCTCGCCTCTCTCTCTCTCTCTCTCTCTCTCTCTCTCTCTCTCTCTCTCTCTCTCTCTCTCTCTCAAAGCTTCGTCGAGCTTGCAATAGGTTCGAATCTAAGTCATGGCAACCGTTACACAGTCAACCTAGCTGTTCGTCCCACCCAAAGAGCTGGTAGATGAAATGGGCAACTGATGGTTTCATCTTTAAGTAATCAGGTGTATGAAGAGAGGCTACAAGAGAATCAGATCTCTTTTCTCTCGAGAAACATAGACTTCGCGGTGACCTAATCAAAGATTTCAGAAGTTTGAAAGGAATCCGACGACTTATATCAAAAAGACTTTTTATCAAAGATACCACAGTGACCAGTGCAAATGGAATTGATCAATAAGCTCGAAGAAGCAACACCGACATGGATGAAAATTTCTTTACAAATATGTGTTAAAAACTGGAACAAGATCCAGTCAAAAGTTGTTAAGGTAAAGATTGAAGATACATTCCAAACCCGATGAGACAAATATCATTGTATCAATTCAAGTATCTACTGAATGAACACAAGAAAAAATATATATACAAACACATAGTTGTTATTTTTCTCACTCCAGATCCGAAGAATATGTTATAGCGAAATAGTTGGCGGACCGATGTGTCATGATTTAATAGTTGAATTTCCCCTTTCAGTCTATCCATTTAAGTTCCATGCAGACATACTTCACAAATGCATGATTTTTCTCTTCCTAACACAACCACAGGAACAAAATATATTTCTGTTGCCACAGAACATGAAAAAGAAACTGCAGAAGTAATAAATGCCACGTTGATATTCAGTGACTATCTCTACAAGCGAAATCCGATCGGACCATCTCGTCTAGACGATATTTTGTGGACACTATCGATAAAAGAAAAAGTTAGTTGGCGATATTGCTCATCCCATCACCAAATTACTCAGCAAATTACGAAAGAAAATGGAAGGTTCTTAAATGACTGAAAGCTTACTAACGTAACACCGTAAACATGAAAAAGAGAAAATAGAAAATGTGCTTCCAACTACCACCCAATCAGTCCCACTTTAGTTTCAGGAAAACTGGTATAAACAGTGGTTAAAGACAGTGTTATCAAGCATATAGAGAAAACAAATAGATTGATAACAGGTAACTGACATGCTTTTCCGAACAAAATAAGAATTTTCGACGAATCTCATCGAATCCTTGAATCATATATATGATATTTGGAACGCGGAAATACTCCCTGACGATATGTAACTGGACTTTCGTAAAGCCTTGAATTAAATACGACGTAAGAGATTGACAAACGACATTAAATCCCACTACACAGGAAATCAACTGTGAGGATGGACAGCGGATCGGGTCTCAAACAGGAAAGAAAGAGTGGCATTAAATGAGGGGTAGAATTTGACTGGTTTCCCGTATCTGGTGGAGTACCGCAAGGATTAACCTTGGACCAGTACTAGTACGTTCATCATCTACATGAGCGACCTGGACAAAGGATTAACCACTTGGAATTCGAAACCTTTCAACGACACAAAATCAGGATACAACTAATAGCTCAAAGAATGACTAACAAAGACATGACAGATAGATTCTAACTCCCTATCTTCTCATGTTTTTCCTTATACCTATGACCTGGCACATTTCAAAAGACAGGTTTTCCACTGCCCACAAAATTCGTAAATACCTTCCCTTGTATCTTCTTTTTCCCTTTTGTAATCCTCTCTACATTTCAATCAAAGCTCGGCCTTGATGTGGAATTATGTCGATGATTGGATCCTCCAACGTCAAAAAAGAAAAAAGAGAAAGATAATATACTTTGGTGACGTATGTACAAACCATGATATCACAAAATTGCTTGGTAAATCGCCACCATATGTTAAAGAAAAGGACAGTGGAGTGAGTAGCAGCAATGAGCTCATCTACGATGAACATTTCCTTGTATACAATAAAGCCAGCAGGATGTCAGGTTTCATAGCGAGAAAGGTATAAGCCACAAAACAAAGAATGCGATAATCACCCTTCAGAATACCCTAATTAAACCTTATCTGGAAAACACTGCTCAATTATGGTCCCCAAAAGGAATCAAAGATGAAGAGAAACTGGAACAAGTTCAGAGAAGAGCAACAAAGCTAATTTCTTCACCCAGAAATATACCATATTAGAAAGACTCTAAGACTTGAACTTATTCTTTCTAAAAAAAAAAGAAAAAGAACGCAGACAGACTCCGAGATGATCTTAGAGAAATGATCAAAATACTTGATGATTTTGATACATTACATATGAATATGCCTTCAGTCTCGACAGACGTTCAATGACCAGTAGTTAAGTGGTACGAAGATAAAAGGATGGAGATATAACAACAATGCTGATAAAACATTTTTTATCTTACATATAGAGTGGTTGAGCACTGGATTAGTATACCTCTCTTTGTAGTAAATGAAAACAAAATATAGAAAAAATTAAATCTAGTATAGAAAAATACTTCACTGATATCATGTCAAAAGGAAATTCAATATACATATTGGCATGTCTTTCTTTTCCATAATCCAGCCTCAAGGTAGGTCTAGGCAAAATGATATGGAGCATTTTTTTCTGTTTACACTCTCCTATAGAATAACCATGGCAGTATCTCCCTCTCCGTTCCCGATATTCCACAGTATTTTCTTTCTTTCATCTTACTCCATCGGCAGTTGAGCCAGAGGGAGAGGTGGGTAGGGAAGTATGTACACGCTCTCCTGCATTATTCTGTTTCTACCACTAATTTTCTAGGTCACCAATGCAAATATCGTCTTGTAGTTGGGTAGGTATGCTCTCTCTCTCTCTCTCTCTCTCTCTCTCTCTCTCTCTCTCTCTCTCTCTCTCTCTCTCTCTCTCTCTCGGGAGGAGGAGGGGGGAAGCCACCGCGCCCCTCCCCAAGAGACGTACCTACCTGAGGGGCTCCGGAGGTTGTCCCTTCACTCACAGCATAATAGGGAGGACAGCTTTAGGTGAAGGTGAGGCATGTTCCCACCAAGTTCACCGTCGCCAGTGATTTAGACACACACACACACACACACACACACACAACACACACACACACACACACACACACACACACACACACACACACACACACACACACAACACACACACACACACACACACATATATATATATATATATATATATATATATATATATATATATATATATATATATATATATATATATATATATATATCACATAATGCCCCCCAAAAGCTGTTGGAGGGAATAAGTTGACCTAAGTTTATTTCTCAATGGGTGGGAGAGAAGGTCACAATAGGTCACCACCTGACCTGACCTGACCTCACCACATTATGACACTTGATCAGAGTTTGCTTCATTGGCTGCTACTGACATGTACATTACGTTAAAAGGTTATTATTCTTATACGTTCCCTCATTTCGATTTAAAGATATTACATTAATAATACTTCAAGACTCAATAATCATCAGTCTCTCCACACTGGATGGGGACATTTTGGGATATATCTCATAATACTGGATAATTATATCTCTGTTTCCTTCCTGTGGGTTTATGTAGTTGTGATCTACATGGTACCATTTTGGGTATCTAAATATGGCCTCATATGTGTAAATAGAATTATTCTTCTGAGTTCTTTAAACTGAATCTTGATTTCAAATTTGCCTCTGGTTGATGTAGCTTGAGATGTGCCTTGGACGCGTTATCTACGTTCATGTGGTACTGGATGATGTAGCTTGAGATGTGCCTTGGACGTGTTATCTACGTTCATGTGGTACTGGATGATGTAGCTTGAGATGTGCCTTGGACGCGTTATCTACGTTCATGTGGTACTGGATGATGTAGCTTGAGATGTGCCTTGGACGTGTTATCTACGTTCATGTGGTACCTACCTCACTTCTTGTTGTAAAGTAGTTAATTCCTCTCTTGGTGTCCCTGCAATATAGTCCAAGTCTCCCATATCTCGTCTTCATTACATTCGTTTCTGTTGGAATAAACAAACCCCCACAATACCCTCTCTGTAGAGTTCACAGAAGCTGATATAGCACTGGTCTATGATTCAGCCTCCAAATCTGTCTTTTCTTGAAGTTCGTGTCTGTGTGCGATAAATTCCTTATCTATCCTTCTCTATAATATCTTTATCTTTGAACACCTGTATTCTCTTACTACTCAGTCTACTACGAGTACTAAGCGATAGCATTCAACTGCAAGGCTACTGTGTAAGGAGGACCTATATGGTACGCCCCGATCTCAAGCTCAGTGACTTGTAAACGTTGGAGGGGGAAAAGGTTCTCTCATACGTTTCTTGGGAACTTGGATCTCCTTGTGTTTCTACCGCTCGAGTGCATCAAAGGACTGCCACTCTCTTTCCTTATAGATGAAATCTTCCTCTTGAAAAACACTTTTATCGCCATATCTTACAAAGCTAAATTGGCTACTTCATATTTTCTTTTTTTTTAAGAACTCGCTTTGGCTCATGTGATGTCCTCAGAGAGTTGTATATTCATAGGTTTATTAGGTAGATTTTTAAGGAGCTCTGTTTCCCCCAAAATACTAAGGACCAAAAGGTTCATTGTTTTCCATCATCTCATATGGATTCCTTCATCACTAAGAAAAGTCCTACCCTTTCCTCTGCCTTCTCTTTCTCTCTTTCCATGATGTTGTATACATATCCTTCCCCTGGGAATACATACGTAATCTGATGGTCTTGTCAAGTGTATACATATGATGTGTGTGTCATGCTGTTGCATATCTGAACCTCAAATTCATGTGTATTGCCATTGGCCCACCAATCCACTATCAGTTGTGTACACATTGTCCTTAGCGTAAACCTTCTTTCGCTGTTTACTCCGAGGCTTCAATAGTAGTGGAGAGGAACTTGTATCTTCTTCCTGGCTGTGTTTTCCCTCTGCATATTTCTACATCTCCCTTTACTTTCCATTCTCTCATTAGCACACATCTTATATTCCTCCTCGTGTGTCTCCCTTGTAGATCTATCTTCTGACGTACCCATAGTCTACTTCCTCTATCGTCTATCCTTCAAGTATGATCTATCTCCTCCCACAACCCATCTATCTCTATATCTACCCTACATTATCTATGGTCTCCAGTGTTTCAGTGAATTTCCCAGTCCTCCTGTGTCCTCCTGTCCTTTCTGGAATAATCATATTGTTCATGTCGGACAAATATAATACCAGAGCCACACCATTCCAGCTCACGTTTCAGTATTCCCTACCTGGAAAGAGTGCGATTCACAGCAAAAAGGGATTTTCTTTGGTTTACCATCATTCCCCTTTGCATTCACCAATAGTTCCATTCCAGTCAGTCCTTTAGCTTCAAGCGTTCCTCGCGAGTGTTTTATTTGTGATCAGACTCGTAATATTACTTGCGTTTTATTCCTTTAGCATTCTTTTTTTCTTCGATTTTTAGGGGGCAGTTGTAATCAGCTGTAAATTTTGAGTCCATTCATCCCTCTGACGTCTTAAGGGACCTTATATATATATATATATATATATATATATATATATATATATATATATATATATATATATATATATATATATATATATATAACCTTGATTTGTTTATGTTTTCATTGATCCACTCTGGCTGGTCTCGTAATCTTGCCTTACCTCAACCAAATTCTTTTTCCCTTTTCTTTTTTTATCCTTTCTTTCTATCCTTTATTCCCCGGGGTAAATCTCTTTAATCATTTTACTTCACTTCCTATTGATTGCATATCCTTTGAAGTCAACTTATATATCAATTTGAGCAGTAGTGATTTGCCCTATACACTCTTATGTGTGATCAGGCCATTTCTTACCCTCCACACAGGGCCTGCTGCTTCCCTGCAGGTATAAGAGAAGAAAATTATATAATCCGTTTTCTTTAAAAGTCTTACTGATGCCTAGCCCTTATTCCATTTTCTTCCGTTGCTATTGCCATATTGCACAAACGTTTCCAAACCTTTCCATAACTCAGTATGGGTAATATTCTCACTCGTTTAGGGCACTGTGTTTTGAAAATTAGAATTACTTTTTCAACTTACAACTTCATTTTGTAAACGTGTTCATGTTGCATTACCGTATCAATGTGTAAATGCCAGCTCAGTTTTATTTACACTCTGCTGGCGACATTTAGCATCTCCCCTCATTGCCAAACTTCGCCTCATGCATGATAATTCATTTTTCTATTTTGATTTACCCTTTGCAGTATTGTCTCGATAATTAAGGAAAAAAAAAACGCAGTTAATCCTGTCATACATCATGTTTTGAGATCATCTTCGATTTAAGGTTCATTGTAGAAGAAAACAATTAAGAACTTTGTGAATGTGGCATCTCGAGTCGTAAAGTTGCCGGGTCGTCAATACTCTTCAATTATTTTGGTTTCACTTGGATATCAAATCTCGCTTTTGCTCTGCAGTTTTAACGTACCTGACGCTTCTCTGAATTTTCAGCAAGTGTGGGGATGTAGCCTAGCACACCACACCCCACTCTCGGAGGTTATGCAATCAGACAACACACTTTTCAAAGGAAAACAAAACAAGTCAAATCCTTTTGTAATACAAAGGCATTCGAACCGCACGAAAGGACCTCATGTGTCCTTTCGTGCATGCGTATATTAGTAGTAAAGATGTTAGGACCTCACGAATTAGTGTGGCGAGAGCAGGAAAGCGTATAGATGTTTCATAAAGAAAAATTCTTTATTTTAGCACTTTTCATGTAAATTATGAGGCGCACATTGTCAGTAGTTGACTCAAAGCGAAGCATTTATCGAAGCAGTGTCGAGATTTGTTGAGTTTACAAAACGTATGCAACGGAATACAAAGGAATTCAAACAGCCACAGACCACTGGGTTCTAACGATCCTGTTTGTGAGTGAGGAAGAAAAAATATATATATGAGATCGGAAACTCTATAATGAGGCACATTAAACTCACTGACCTGTGCTATTTTTTCTTTTTTCTGTCCACGAATTCCACTGAGCAATTCAACAGTCTCGCCTGTAATCGTATATATTTCACTTTCCCCAAAGACCCCCCCATTCACCTCACCGTTATAACTGGACGAAAACATTGTTCTTTTCCTCTCTCTCTCTCTCTCTCTCTCTCTCTCTCTCTCTCTCTCTCTCTCTCTCTACAATGGAGGTATTATCTATCTTTCTGTCGTGAAGCGGAGGGAGAATTGTGTGTTGAGAATTAGCGATGGATTGCATGATTTGGATTAGTTTTTATCAGAGGCAAAGTTTGTCAATAGCTTATTATGCTTTGACTGTGGGATTAAGTAATGACATTGTTTCCGCTAACAGCTGGGGCCAGACACTAAAGGTTCCACGACAGTGGGTGTCTCATTCCCACTATATATATATATATATATATATATATATATATATATATATATATATATATATATTATCCCTGGGGATAAGGGAGAAAGAATACTTCCCACATATTCCCTGCGTGTCGTAGAAGGAGACTAAAAGGGGGAGGGAGCGGTGGGTTGGAAATCCTCCCCTCCTGTTTCACTTTTCCAAAAGAAGGAACAGAGAAAAGGGGGTCAAATGAGGAACCAGAGGAAACATGGAATGGAGTCAGGTGATCCTTGTAATTACTAAAAGTCGAGGTTGGCACATGGTCCTACATGACCCACCCTCAACCTGACCTTGACCTGGCATCTCCCGTATGACCTCACTCAGGCAAAACCAGACACAAGGTTGACTTGCATCATGCAACATAAACTCAAGAACTGTTGAGAAAACTTTACCAAAATTCTCTCTACAACGAATGGATCTACTTTGTTCATGTCTTGACCGATGTAGTCAACATATCATCCTGATGATGTTTCATTGTAGTGGATTTTTTTTCTATAGTTTCTTTCATCTTTATTTCTACATGCGGCAGAGGCTTTGATTAGCCAAGGCTTTAACCCAGAAAGACAAGAACTGCTGACTTTAGCGCATTCACAACAGGTATGGGAACTGCTAGAATTAGCTTATTTACAACGGAGATGGGAACTGCTAACGTTAACTTATTTAACGAGACAGCGATGGGATGTGGTAAATGAAAACAAGAATATTCATTTTCAAAGTGCAAGGTAGCTTTTGCTCATTTCAGATAAACTATTTAGTCTCGAGATGTCTATCAGACGAAATGTGATGAATTAGAAAGAGAAAGAAATTCATAATCATTTTGTTATACATAGAATGAATAAGATAATCGGAAACTACCTACATCCCTAGCTTTTATCCTTCGATTGTCCTACCTATAAAAACTTAGGGTTTCATATATTTCCTATGAAGTAAATGATATCGAAAAACATTCGAAATATTCCAGTAACACACGTCATGAAATCCTTACGAAACATGTGTGTTGTCAAGTACTATTCCATCCAATTAGATATGAAGTGCCGAGGATTTGTAATATGAGGCTGAAAGCGGGTTTAATTGCAGACGGGAGTACATCTGAAGTGAATAAAACTGGAGTTCAATCGCTTATGCTCATTTGCTGCAAATGTCAACGAGTTCAATCGCTTATGTACCTTTCCTACATATGTTGGGAGTGACTTATGTTCTCGCTCCTTCATCTCCTCAAATCCTGAATTTCAACGTTTTGAATTAGTTGCACTTCCTTGTAGTATATATAGCAGACCAAATGGATAGCTTCTTGTATCTCTACACACACACACACACACACACACACACATACGAATATAGTGCATATGAACGCGCACTACCACATAACGTATAAACCTGCAACAGCCAGGATCGAACCCGGGACCTCTTTGTAACAGACGGGAGCACAACGGTTAGGCTACGATCACCCTTAAAAGAGAAATGACTATTCGAACACTGTGTACTCGAATACCCTTCGTCTCACGCTGGTGAGCAACGGGGTCTCCACTGGTCATTCCCCGTAGGCTTACACAACCAGCAGATCGCATTCTACAGAATCTAACTGTTCAAAGGGGAGGTGCCATAGAGCAAAACTAAACATTCTAACCTATCCTCATATGTCACATTGTTGTTATTAGATGCATAAAATGTCTTCCTAGCTTTCCTATAAGATTTGTTCACAAATTACTTAGGGTAACACAATTGCCTAAAGATACCCTCTCATATGACTACATTCGTCGGTAAGATCACATATCCGTAGTGGTCCTAAAAAACAGAGACATAACTACAGACATTCTTATAGAAGAATCATGTACTGAGAAATGTTGAATGAAGCTCTCAGAGAGAGAGAGAGAGAGAGAGAGAGAGAGAGAGAGAGAGAGAGAGAGAGAGAGAGAGAGAGAGTGTTAAGACCCGCTGCATATACAAGGTTAAGAGACTTGGGGGAACACGAGTGTGGAGAAACACTCGCTCGCCATATCACTGAAACATCAATAGCGTAGTAATACAAATAACAATGTCACAAACTCGTGTGTGATTACAAATCATGCCTTTGCGATTACATATTCATGCCCATGCACAGATGTTTAAGCACGTGTAACTCTATCAAAATATTTATACATACAACAGTTGGACACACACACACACACACACACACACACACACACACATAGTTTGTTATATAACAACAAGGCCATGATTCGCTCTCATTGGTCAATACCATACAAGTTTAAAGTTGATATAGTTCCTCTTAACCATGGTTCACCAATAGGGGCTTTCTCCCGTGCCAACAACCCGTTATAATCAACTGTTACGAGAGAAATGTAAATATTACGAAACAAAAATATGAATAATCATCGATAAATTTCGTAATAGGCGATTCAGTCTTTGTCTAATATTCACAAAGATTCGATATAGCTCAAAATATATAGACCTACATACGTATTTATAACTTAATATGATACTTCAAGTTTCTATTCATAATCCTTTTCAGAGATGCGTATATGTTATTATAGGCACAGGTTAGTCCCAGGGGGGAAAATAAAAAGACAAAAAAGGCATTTATATAAGAGGATTCAACTCTACTCATATGTCCCAGTCTCTTGATCTCGTTTGTGAAAGTATAGGGGAGGAGGTGGTGAGGGGAACTGGACGTTCTGTGATATATTGCCTGGCCTTTGTATATCATACTGTCCTCCTGATTCCCTGTTCGCCTGAGAACAGTCAGTTGAAACCTAATATAAAGATTAGTCTTAAGAATGATAGAGCTACAGGATGAATTCTTCCTGTAAGTTACGAAAGGTTGAATGAGGAAAAGGACCTCGGTTGCAGTAAATGATCGGTGATTTAATGCCAAGTGAGCAGCGCACAGAAGTAAAAAAAGAAAAGAAAAATAGACACATACGTAGATGAATACATTTGTCCCTTCTCAAGTCATATATATGATATCCTACATATATGAATACATTTATCCCTTCTCAAGTCATATATATAATTTCCTACATATACCTCACAATTCTCGATGTTTCTCATGTCATCCACCGACACAAATAGCCTCGAGAGGACCCGGTGGAGAGCAACAGTTTGTCTTTCTTTACATTGATCACATCTTGTGTTTCCTGAGCTCGAGCATTCACAGTTCAAGGTCAGATGCGGTGTGAGTCGTGACACGACACAATGTCTCCATGAACAAGCACGTAGCATACACAGACCATGCAAAATAACACGTATGTTACATGTTTAGTTTAGGGTGGTTGAAAGTCCCTTACCATTTCGTTCCATTACAGTTTTTTGCCTTCATATTATTGATATGAGTTTTGAATCATCGCTCGCTATCCTCCCTCTTTGTCTCTATTGACAGAATAAAGTGTACAACGAAGAAACGCCATCATACATATCATACACTGTGTGTCTCCGTCCAAATATACATTGTAATGATGATTTCGCCCTCAGATTATTCACTGGGGTGAAATGAATGACGAACCTTCGCTAAATAACTTATCAAAAAGGTGTATGGTAGTGTATAGTAGTATGGTATTGTGTGTGGTAGTGTATAGTATTATGGTATTGTGTATGGTAGTGTATAGTAGTATGGTATTGTGTATAGTAGTGTATAGTAGTATGGTATTGTGTATGGTAGTGTATCGTGTATGGTAGTGTATAGTAGTATGGTATTGTGTATGGTAGTGTATAGTATTATGGTATTGTGTATGGTAGTGTATAGTAGTATGGTATTGTGTATGGTAGTGTATAGTAGTATGGTATTGTGTATGGTAGTGTATAGTAGTATGGTATTGTGTATGGTAGTGTATAGTATTATGGTTTTGTGTATGGTAGTGTATAGTAGTATGGTATTGTGTATAGTAGTGTATAGTATTATGGTATTGTGTATGGTAGTGTATCGTGTATGGTAGTGTATAGTAGTATGGTATTGTGTATGGTAGTGTATAGTATTATGGTATTGTGTATGGTAGTGTATAGTAGTATGGTATTGTGTATGGTAGTGTATAGTAGTATGGTATTGTGTATGGTAGTGTATCGTGTATGGTAGTGTATAGTAGTATGGTATTGTGTATGGTAGTGTATAGTATTATGGTACTGTGTATGGTAGTGTATAGTAGTATGGTATTGTGTATGGTAGTGTATAGTAGTATGGTATTGTGTATGGTAGTGTATCGTGTATGGTAGTGTATAGTAGTATGGTATTGTGTATGGTAGTGTATCGTGTATGGTAGTGTATAGTAGTATGGTATTGTGTATGGTAGTGTATCGTGTATGGTAGTGTATAGTAGTATCGTATGGTATATGGTAGTGTATAATAGTATGGTATGGTGTATGGTGGTTTATAGTGATATAGTGTGGTGTATGGAAGTACATAGTGATATGGTATGGTCTTGCTGTGTTACAGTGTATAGTCGTATGGTATGGTGTATGATGTATGGCAAGGTGTAGTATTGAAATAATTAGTGAATCCCTTGTTGGTGAAGGACAACGTGAGTTTAGAGAAAAAGAATATTTCTTTTTTCAATTTCGACAAACGACAAAGAGTGAAAAAAAAAAGAGTGTTACAGAAAAGGGAAATTGCAAGCGAAACCGACAGCTTTGAGATGACAGACTGGATTTAAAAGCAATGTAATTTCGCTGGCAAAATTAATCTTAAATGTCGCCACGTTTCTCGCTAATATATTCCAAAATTCGATTAGTGAGAAAAAAGGAAATGTAACTGAACTGACTTTGATTGAAATACAAAGGAGGTGTGTGAGAGCAATACCATCCTTTCATCTGTCATATATATATATATATATATATATATATATATATATATATATATATATATATATATATATATATATATATATATATATATATATATATATATATATGCTGTCTCCCGCGTTAGCGCGGTAGCGTAAGGAAACAGACGAAAGAATAGCCAACCCACCCACATACACATATATATACACACACGCCCACACACTCATATGTTCATGCTTGCTGCCTTCATCCATTCTCGCCGCCACCCCGCCACACATGAAATGGCACTCCCCTTCCCCCCGGGCACACGTGCGAGGCAGTGCTAGGAAAAGACAACAAAGGCCGCATTTGTTCAAAGTCAGTCTCTATCTGTTATGTGTAATGCACCAAAACCACAGCTGCTTTCCACACACACACACACACACAGGAAGTGGATTTGGCAGCGGATGGAACAATGCAAACAGAAGTGAATCATAGGGTGGGGGAGGGGGCGAAAATTCTGGCAGCCTTGAAGAATGTGTGGAAGTCGAGAACATTATCTCGGACAGCAAAAATGGGTATGTTTGAAGGAATAGTGGTTCCAACAATGTTGTATGGTTGCGAGGCGTGGGCTATGGATAGAGTCGTGCGCAGGAGGGTGGATATGCTGGAAATGAGATGTATGAGGACAATATGTGGTGTGAGGTGGTTTGATCGAGTAAGTAATAATAGGGTAAGAGAGATGTGTGGTAATAAAAAGAGTGTGGTTGAGAGAGCAGAAGAGGGTGTTTTGAAATGGTTTGGTCACATGGAGAGAATGAGTGAGGAAAGATTGACAAAGAGGATATACGTCTCAGAGGTGGAGGGAACGAGGGGAAGTGGGAGACCAAATTGGAGGTGGAAAGGTGGAGTGAAAAAGATTTTGAGTGATCGGGGCCTGAACATGCAGGAGGGTAAAAGGCGTGCAAGGAATAGAGTGAATTGGAACGATGTGGTATACCGGGGTCTACGTGCTGTCAATGGATTGAACCAGGGAATGTGAAGCGTCTGGGGTAAACCATGGAAAGCTGTGTGGGGCCTGGATGTGGAAAGGGAACTGTGGTTTCGGTGCATTATTACATGCCAGCTAGAGACTGAGTGTGAACGAATGGGGCCTTTGCTGTTTTTTCCTAGTGCTACCTCGCACACATGAGGGGGGAGGTGGTTGTTATTCCATGTATGGCGAGTTGGCGATGGGAATGAATAAAGGCAGACAGTATGAATTATGTACATGTGTATATATGTATATGTCTGTGTGAGTATATATATATATATATATATATATATATATATATATATATATATATATATATATATATATATATATATATATATATGTATACGTTGAGATATATAGGTATGTATATTTGCATGTGTGGACGTGTATGTATATACATGTGTATGTGGGTGGGTTGGGCCATTCTTTCGTCTGTTTCCTTGCGTTACCTCGCTAACGCGGGAGACAGCGACAAAGCAAATAAAAAAAATAAAAATATAACATATATATGTATGTATCTATGCATATATAAAGGTGCTTCGTTTCAAATCATGGATATGAATGCTTTTCCTTGCCATACGCAGATTCTGCGATCGACTTAACACAATTAAAATCCTTGAAAATTGATCTTTTTTTCTATATCATACGCACATTCGGCGTTATCTCAGTTAGATGTCGAGTTATAGGGAATTGGTACTTAAACAATGAGATGGATTGCCATACCAATACGCAGATTTTGCGTTAGCTAGATGCAGAGTAATGGATTGAATTCTTAAAAATCCTGTATTTTCTTGCATTTTCAGTGTGGATAGACGCATCCTGTATTTCAGCTCAGTGTTCAGAATTCATACGTAGGTATTGAATTCTCAAACTACCAACTCAAGCTGGAGAAAAGAAAATCATGAATTTCTTTCTTAGCCTCATGGTAATAATTAAGTCGGGAGTATTATAGCAAACATGGAATACACTGATATTCAACCCGGTTTAAGAAATGATAAGTCCTAACAGGCCCATGGTATATTCGCTTCTATTCGAATAGATTCAAAAAAGATGAATACATCCATGAATCTCCCATTGTATCGACAGAGACCCGTGCGAATCACGGTTATATTCATCTCGTACAATGAAAGAACTGAAATGGAATATTTATGAAACCCTGTGTAGAATGGGACAATGTAAGGGAGATTTTGCCCATCATATGAGTTATACGTTACTGTGAACCAGCTCTTCCAGTGAATCATAGGGGCAATGAATAGACCAGGATTGTGGACGAGTAAAGCCCCTCTTTTCTGATTACTATATATATATATATATATATATATATATATATATATATATATATATATATATATATATATATATATATATACTTATGTTTTTCATTTATATAAACTGTGAGTCTTTTGTCTGTTTTGCCAGAGAGGGGGAGGTGGGTGGGGTGTTCTCGTGTTTATATTGTGTTATTATTTGTGAATGTGTGTACGGAGATATTTTTTTTTTTAAGTATATGTCTGATCTTTTTTCATGTTGTGTTGAATCGGTTATGTTCATGTTATGTTATTTCGCAATGAATTGTTCCTGTATGTATATATATTATTATGACGCTTCTCTTCGTAAGATTTTACCCTTTTTTAGCTTTTATGTGTTTAGGTTTACTGTTAACACGGTTCTGTGATAGTCTCTCTCTCCTCTCTCTCTCTCTCTCTCTCTCTCTCTCTCTCTCTCTCTCTCTCTCTCTCTCTCTCTCTCTCTCTCTCTCTCTCTCTCTCTCTCTCTCTCTGTCTCTCTCTCTGTCTCTCTCTCTCTGTCTGTCTGTCTCTCTCTCTCTCTCTCTCTCTCTCTGTCTCTCTCTCTCTCTCTCTCTCTCTCTCTCTCTCTCTCTCTCTCTCTCTCTCTCTCTCTCTCTCTCTCTCTCATCCAGCCAGACAAGCATTCCCTAGCTCCATCTCTCTCGACCTTGGCCTCCCCATCACCTCTCCAAACACTGTATTGCATTCCATCTTTCTTTACACATTTCCTCATTTCTATCACACAGACACACACACACACACAGACACACACACACACACACACACACACACACACACACACACACACACACACACACACACACACAAGCATACCCTCAGTAATTGCATGGCAGGCTTACTCCCGCACAGATGAATAACCAATATCAATTTCCGACTGTGCAAATACTCGCAGGAGTGGTGCCCGCCCGCCTCCTAGATCCAATTTCTCTCCCTGGAATACCTGAGGAAACCTTGTACAGTACGTGTTGTCTGGAGGGGTATGGATGACGTGGCAGGTGCAAGGGGGACGGGGGGGGGAATGTGTGTGTGTGTGTGTGTGTGTGTGTGTGTGTGGGTAAGGCGGTAGGAGGATGAGGTGGTAGGAGGAGACGGCAGGAGGAAGGAGTGAGGAGGAGAATCGTGAAAGGTGTGAGTGGTGTCTTCAAGGAACGTATGGCCATGATGAGTCCTATATGCTGCTGGGCTTGTCTCAGATGCAGTAGCAACAAGGTAAGATCTTGGAACACTGTAGCATAATGATGCCTAATGCTGCCACTAGGCTCGTCTGAATAAAGGCACTATGAACACTGTAGCATAATGCTGACGTTGGGTTCGCTTGAAAGGCACTGGAAAACCTTCTGGAACATGATGCTTAATGGTGCTGTGTTGGTCATACTGGGTCCTGGAACGCTACATGCTGCTGGATCCATCTTAAAGGCTATTAGCACAATACAGCATGATGATGCCTGATGCTGTTCTTGGGTTCATCACTGAGGATCTCTGAATACGACAGTTGCTGCTGGGGTTTGTCCTAAAGGCTCTTGGAACACTCCAACGAATCAGAGTACATTCCGTAAGAGGTTTCAATTGATTCCTCTGCGTATATGTATGTCTATAAGCATACGTATAGATGTATGCATCTGTGTATGTTTGCATATATATATATATATATATATATATATGTTCACTATCTAAACCTACCTGGTGTTCTACCTTCTGAAAATCAAATACAACAAAGTTGTGAAACATCCTAAGTATAACTCTCTGAACACTCACTCGCTCCTTCATGCAACACAGATACCCAACACTCTTCTTCATCTAAGCAATTGGCCTGGCTGAAGGTACTGAACTCCTTCATGACCATGTACGCAAATGACGCAAAGCTCATGAGAGTAACGAAAGGGGAGAAGGATTGCGTCAGCTTACAACGGGACGTAAACAGACTGTAAAGTTGGCCCGATACGTGGATGATGAAATTCACCTTCGAGCAGATGTAATGTAAAGAGGATGAGACAGAATGAGAGAACGCCTCAATATGATTATCATCGAACAGGAAATTACCTTCAGGATTCTCTATATGAGATCGACGTGAGAGTTGACATCGTCCCCAACCTGTTGCCAGGGTCACACATTACGAGAACAGCAAAACAGAGAAAGTGAGGAGATAAACTCTTTTGGCATAAATATCAGAATAGCTTTCAGGTAGATGAATAAGGAGATAATTACCAAGTCGTTCACATCCTTCGTAAGAAAAAGCGAGAATAGAGTTTTCAGTTTTGGTCACTTTACCTAAAGAAGCACAAAGAGCTGTAAGCTCCAGTGGAAGGCAACAAAGATGGTATCAAAATTAAGAGAGAGATGAGTTACAGGGAAAGGCTAGAAGTACGAAATTTATTCCTCTATGGAAGAGAGAGAAGTGGGGGATGACCTGATCACAGCCATTAAGTTTTTGAAAGAGACGGATGACGTAGACAGTAAGCATAAAAATATGTAAAGATGGAATAATTAGAGGACATAACACGAAACTGTGCAAGAAACTTGTTAAAAGGTATGTAAAGATGACTTTTACGGTATACGATTGGTGGATGAATGGAATAAGATGATTGGGGATATAGTTAATGCAGACAGCATGCATAGATATAAGAATTGATATGATATTAGTGAATGTTAAAGAGATAGGGGACCCACGTGTGTAAAACTCCTCCCCGTAAAGTACAAATAGATATTCACGCTTACACCACGAACCATAGATCCTCCTAGTACAATTCCACCTTAACATACAGAACACAGCACTCAATCTTTTTTTTTTTGCAGCAGCAGCAGCAGAACTAGACCTCTCTCACCCATACCACACCCTAACTAACCACCAACCCCAAGGGTAGAAACCTCAAAGCTTACCTCTGTCTCACACATCAGCAACCTTTGCTAAAAGATCCCCTTCACCCTCTCCTCCCCTGCAAACGTGACAATGACGAAACACACAACACACTGGAATAACATGACGATAGATAAACAACTGCCCTCCGAGCTCTGAAACCTCCACCACACCAGACATATATATAACCATCAGAAACCACACTCCTTAGACAAACTCAGTCTGTGATCATTGTACGATGTCACCTTGGCTGTTTAATCTGTGTATGGGTGAGGTGGTGAAGGAGGTGAAAGATAGGGCGTCTGCAGTTTGTTTGAGTAGGTAACCCTGAGAGGTAAGACGACTCTTGTTTGTTGATGACATGGCTCTAGGTAATGACTCGAGTGAGAAATTGTAGAAGCTAGGTAACTGAGCTTGGGAGAGTTTGCAAGAAGAGATAGTTGAGAATTACTGTGAAAAAAAGGAAATCTATTAAGTTTAGCAGGAGTATGAGATAAGTTGGTTGGAGTGTGAGGATGAAAGAAAAAGAATTTGGAGGATGTGGACTGTTTTAGATATCTTGGGGTGGATATGGCAGCAGATAGAATCATGGTAGTCGAAGTAAATCATAGGGTGGGTGAGGGGGAGGCTTATGTCCAGGGTGCAGTGAAAAGTGTATAGAAAAAGATAAAGAAATGGTCTCTAATTCATAAACAACATATTTTCTATCAATAATTCCTCTCAGTCAAGAGGGAACATACACCCGCCAGGTGGTTCCCAGAGGTGAAGTACGGTGTGCTAACCTGGGCGGATCACGTTGCTGGCCATCAAACTAGCTGGGTCTTGAGGAGGCGCAGGCAACATTGGAACATTGCCCGGGCGATGTTCCCTTAATTAATGAAGTCGTGTTGCTTTCTGGCACGCCTGAGGGGGGGGGGAGAGAGAGAGAAAGAGAGAGAGAGAGAGAGAGAGAGAGAGAGAGAGAGAGAGAGAGAGAGAGAGAGAGAGAGAGAGAGAGAGAGAGAGAGAGAGAGAGATTCCAAACAGAAAGGGTTATCATCCTCTGAAAATAAAGTTGTTCCTTAATTTCTGTCTGGTTCATGGTAACTCATACCAACTTGGACAGAGCCAGCTATGGTCTCTTGTTGTGGTATATGTGACATTAACAAGCAATTAGTTTATTCCAGGGTTCTCTGTATCGATACGAAGTCTTATACCTAGCAGCCTTCCTAAGCCCTTTAAATTACGTAATTAATGTATGATTCTTCATCTTACTCTTCTGCCTTTGCCTCAACCACTTAGACTGGGAAATTACGTTGTTAAAGCTCAAAGCAGATAACCAACGCGCCCTCTGTTATCTAGTCTTTTCTCATGTCCTCCCATGTGTCATGATGCTTCGAAATCACTGGAACAACGCAGAAACCATGGTTGATAAGTTATGGTGTCCACTGTAAGAAGAATGGTATTCGGTCTCTTATTAATCCCTCGTCTTTCTTGGTGCTTATACCGGCTCTGATGCTCCTTTTTTTTACTTGGAGATTGTTTTTAAGCTTGTCTTGACGTCTATATCGTTCGTCCATACATCACTATTTCACTTTCTTTAAGTCTTTTTCGCGTCGTTTCTATCATCGTCCTGGTAATATTTCAGCTGGCCAGTTTTTAACAGTCTTTTAAGCCTGTTTTTGATGTGTTGATAATTTGGTTACCACTTCGTAAATCAAGATGCTTCTGCCACCTAGATTATAAAGGTCTTTTAAGCCTGTCTTAATGTTATGATAATCTGTTTACCACTCTGTTTTCAAAATGGTTGTACAGCCCAATTCTTTTATGCCTTTTTCTTGTTTTGATGATTTGTTTACTATTCTAAACCCAAGATAGTTCTGCTGCCCATTTTCAAAGAGGTTCCTATGTATGTCTTGTTGTTTTGATAAGTTGCTTACCATTTTATGCTCAAGACAGTTCTGTTTCCCAGCGATGCTGTTTCCTGTGAGACGGGGTAGCGACAGAAATGGATGAAGGCAAGCAAGCATGAATATGTATATATGTTGATATGTATATGTATGTGTATGTATATGTACGTGCACTTGCGTATATATATCGATATATGTATTTGTATATATATATATATATATATATATATATATATATATATATATATATATATATATATATATATATATATATATATATATATATAAAATGATTTATCGAATCATCATCATATACCTCCTGTTTCCTCACTTCATGACAAACAAAAGTTACGTTTTTGCCTCACTGTTGAAGTGAATTAAAATTTCATGGTCTTTTATAACCAGTGATATTTAAGTCATGAATTTATATTCTGCCGTGAGCTGTCGGCTCGTATCTTCCTATTGGTAGTCAGCCACTCATTACTGATTCTTTTATGTCACTTACTTTCCCTTTCATTATATATATATATATATATATATATATATATATATATATATATATATATATATATATATATATATATATATATATATATATATATATATATATATATATCGTAATTTATAAATGCTATTATATATATATATATATATATATATATATATATATATATATATATATACGAATAAAGTGCATAGAAACGCGCACCTTCATAGAACATACACACCTCCAACAGCCAGGATCGAAACCGGGACCCCTGTGCAAGAGGCGGGAATGCCCATAGCCTGTTGGAGGTTTGTATGATATACATACACATATATATATATATATATATATATATATATATATATATATATATATATATATATATATATATATTTTTTTTTTTTTTTTTTTTTTTTATACTTTGTCGCCGTCTCCCGCGTTTGCGAGGTAGCGCAAGGAAACAGACGAAAGAAATGGCCCAACCCCCCCCCCCCATACACATGTACATACACACGTCCACACACGCAAATATACATACCTACACAGCTTTCCATGGTTTACCCCAGACGCTTCACATGCCTTGCTTCAATCCACTGACAGCACGTCAACCCCTGTATACCACATGACTCCAATTCACTCTATTTCTTGCCCTCCTTTCACCCTCCTGCATGTTCAGGCCCCGATCACACAAAATCTTTTTCACTCCATCTTTCCACCTCCAATTTGGTCTCCCTCTTCTCCTTGTTCCCTCCACCTCCGACACATATATCCTCTTGGTCAATCTCTCCTCACTCATTCTCTCCATGTGCCCAAACCATTTCAAAACACCCTCTTCTGCTCTCTCAACCACGCTCTTTTTATTTCCACACATCTCTCTTACCCTTACGTTACTTACTCGATCAAACCACCTCACACCACACATTGTCCTCAAACATCTCATTTCCAGCACATCCATCCTCCTGCGCACATCTCTATCCATAGCCCACGCCTCGCAACCATACAACATTGTTGGAACCACTATTCCCTCAAACATACCCATTTTTGCTTTCCGAGATAGTGTTCTCGACTTCCACACATTTTTCAAGGCTCCCAAAATTTTCGCCCCCTCCCCCACCCTATGATCCACTTCCGCTTCCATGGTTCCATCCGCTGACAGATCCACTCCCAGATATCTAAAACACTTCACTTCCTCCAGTTTTTCTCCATTCAAACTCACCTCCCAATTGACTTGACCCTCACCCCTACTGTACCTAATAACCTTGCTCTTATTCACATTTACTCTCAACTTTCTTCTTCCACACACTTTACCAAACTCAGTCACCAGCTTCTGCAGTTTCTCACATGAATCAGCCACCAGCGCTGTATCATCAGCGAACAACAACTGACTCACTTCCCAAGCTCTCTCATCCCCAACAGACTTCATATATATATATATATATATATATATATATATATATATATATATATATATATATATATATATATATATATACTGTCAGGTACGCATTTTATTGACCAATCCCTAGAGGTGGGTGAACAGCTGGGTTGACTGTGGACCGATTATCGGGTCGAGGTGATATTCTTCACAATAAAAAACTTTGGAAATCGTCCCACTTTGCTCACGACCCTCCCTTGTCTCAACTCACAACATACGTGTCAAAAATATTAATTCATCAAAATTAGTCCATTCGCTCTGGGCGTTAATGTAGCTACAGGAAACGTACGGGTATTAACAATGGTTCCTCTATATTACATATGAATTATATATTACGTACCAGTGCCCACACAGCGGATATGTTAATTAATGAGTGAGCTGGGACATTCAGATTTGCAGGGAAGTCTGGTCCCGACCTGAATCAATCAAGTGACAGTAGGATGTATCGGAATAAATCGTAACTTCCCTATCATAAAGACAGACTGTGTGGCATGTGTGAGGTTTTCTATTTTAACAATATGAGCATTTGGCAGTAACCAGACTCAATATCTGTATCAGCGTTAGGAAGTATGAACCTCTTCAAGGCCTCTTCTTAATCGGTTCTTGTAGACACCGAACTCATCAGAGGAGAAAGAATAAGTTCGTTTACTTTGCATCTCTTCCTTGCATGTCTGTTTAATGATCTCTAGATATTTTGTATTACGTTTGAAGTTTGAGTATCTTGATATGTTCCCTTCTCACTGGACAACTGAGAGAAACCCTCTTTCTGTTGAGCACATGAAGCGAATCTAAGGATCAACTCTTCAGTGAAATCGAGTGTGTTTGTTTGTGTGTGTGTATATGTGTGTGTGTGTGTGTGTATGAGAGAGAGAGAGAGAGAGAGAGAGAGAGAGAGAGAGAGAGAGAGAGAGAGAGAGAGAGAGAGAGAGAGACTTAGAATCTCATCCACCACTTTATATCTCATCTGAGTAGCATACCCATATCTAAAAGGGTCCCATTTGCCCCAGGATGGAGTACAGATGCTCACATATCTGTGGTGATTCTCTTCTTACTTCTCTCTGGGTCTCAAAGATTCAAAGCCTATCACAGACGCTCCACTCCTGCCATCACATCTCGTCCCTTATATGTATATGTTATTTGTTTTCCAAATGGCTTCCTAGCTACGTCTCTTCGTTGTATATCCACTGACTGTTATATTTGTTGTATATCCCCTGATGATGTGATTATTACACGAAAATGCACTAGGGAACCTGTCGTGTTTTATTTCCCCGTGGCCTCATGGGAAAATATATATATATATATATATATATATATATATATATATATATATATATATATATATATATATATATATATATATATATATATATATATATATATATATATAAAGTCGTAAGATCATGAAAACAATAGAGCAATATATTCCCAGGTGGGAGGAAGGTAATTCAGTGTCAGCTGTGTTCATACATTACACATATTTATAAGAGGACCAGCCAAGCCGTCTCCAGAGCCTCATACACACTGGTTAATAAACCTTAAAGAAAACGAAGGAGATTCTGAAACCGATATGTGTAATTTCGCTAAGTGGGCATCGCGAGAAATATCCTGTAACACACTGGGCATTAAGAGAGATGCTATCCTCTCCTCAGTAAAGATCAAGTTGAGCGTATGCGCCTTAATTAATTGTAGTTTCCCTCCCTCACTCCCTCCCTCCCTCACTCCCTCCCTCCCTCCCTCCTTCCCTCACTCCTTCCCTCCCTCCCTCCCTCCCTCCCTCCCTTGAATTATCTTATGAAGTCATTTCTTTAAGCGTTTGATAAGTATGTATTTTTGTATCTAAGTATTTGTTATCTTTTTTATATATAACATTTTATGATTACTTAATTAATTTTTCTTCGTATCCGTCGTTTCACGATGTGGTTGAGTGGTTAGGCAGGTCAGCTATGATACTCAAGGTTATGGGTTCGAGTTTTTGTGTCATGTGTTCCTCTGTAAGTTGGCTTCCTGGCCACCAAACTGTCAATATGTATATGTGGTTGTAGCAAAACACGACACACACACACACACACACACACACACACACAGAGTCTTTCATGGAGTACTAGTAATCTTTGATGACCCTCCCCGGGTTCGCATCCAGGGCGCAGCAGTCGGCTCACAGACAATCCCAGGTGATCATTCATCCATCGGGGCTGTTCCATGAGCGGATACCTATCTTAGGCTAGGGTGTAGGGTGCTTGAACGACCACCTATGTATAAAGACTTGATACATGTGTACAAGGTTGAGAGACGAAGCAACACGAGCGTAAAACAAAATCTCTCTCTCTCTCTCTCTCTCTCTCTCTCTCTCTCTCTCTCTCTCTCTCTCTCTCTCTCTCTCTCTCTCTCTCTCTCTCTCTCTCTCTCTCTCTCTCTCTCTCTCTCTCTCTCTCTCTCTCTCTCTCTCTCTCTCTCTCTCTCTCTCTCTCTCTCTCTCTCTCTCTCTCTCTCTCTCTCTCTCTCTCCTCTCTCTCTCTCTCTCTCTCTCTCTCTCTCTCTCTCTCTCTCTCTCTCTCTCTCTCTCTCTCTCTAACAACAGCTGGGCTGCAGCTGATGCCTGGGACATTAGCCACTTCTTACATGCTTTTACGAACTGCGCTATCTATCTTCCATACCCATGAACTCCGCTATCTTCCACACTCACGAACTGCGCTATCTTCCATGCTCATGAACTGCGCTCTCTCCTCTACTTCCCCACACGATTTTAGAGGTTAACGCAAAGTGATTTTAGGTCATCCTTTACTTACCCACGCGATTTTAGGTCTAAGCCAAAATGAGTTTTAGGTCCCTTAAATCACAATTTCTTTTTGTTATTTAGGTAGTTAGGTCGTTGCCCAGGGGCTTATAGGTCCGTATTTTTAGGAATTTTAGGTACGTCCCTTTAAAACTTCAAATTCTTCTATGCGGGAGTTTTAGGTCCAAGCTATCGCGATTTTAGGTCAATTCAATCAAGGCTTTAAGGTTTTTAGGATCACATGATCGTAGCTTTTCCCCCTTAAAGAATTTTTTTTCCCATTCGTTACTCACTTGATTTTAGCTTTCCACACACTCGGGATATTCTAGCTTAACACACTCTTTACATTTTAGCTTTCTATACTGTGGTCACTTTAGCTTCCCCAGCTCACATTTCCTTTCCCTCCCTCCGCCCACAGTAGGTTTTTTTTAAGCCCTGAGCCTTTATGCACACCTGTGATGTGAGCTTTTTCGAAAAGGTTTGGCCATTTCTAAAATGTTTTGAAAGATCTGGTGATTTATATGGTTGAAAATATAAATTTATAGAGGAAAAAAAGAAAGAATAGGCTTCAAAATATTTCAAAATCCATATGGGGATTTTATTTCTTTTATTTTGGTGAAGAAATAAAGAGAGAGTATAATTATCCCCATCGTTTATTCTTATTGATAAACAACAAACCTTACTTGGAAATATATATATATATATATATATATATATATATATATATATATATATATATATATATATATATATATATATATATATACATATATATATATATATATATATATATATATATATATATATATATATATATATATATATATATATATATATATATATATATATATATATATATATATATTCTTCACGTGTGCTTAGACAATCAACATGCATTTCTTTTTCTACCCTTATAGGCAGATTGCCTGACAATGTGCTCACATGAATATCAAAACGACTTAGGAAGTTTGATAGTAAATTCAGTAAGTACATATGCAAATCATGTCAAAGATTATGTACAATCTGACGTCATATGTAGCCTCTGAAAATGATTATATTTTGCGATATAATATATATATATATATATATATATATATATATATATATATATATATATATATATATACATATATATATATATATATATATATATATATATATATATATATATATATATATATATATATATATATATATATGCAGTAAAAAGAAATGGAGGAAAAAACCTGGCGATTACTAAAATAGAGAAGACTCAAATCTTGCTCTCATTTCCCTCAAGTCCAGATGAGGCCAGACCGCCAACACGAGCCAGACAATGGGAGAAAAACAGCCAATTTACGTCGTCGCCTTCTGATTAGGATGGCCTCTTGCCAGTGAGAGAAAAAGGAAGGGACGCTAACGTGCCCTTGACCCTGTGGGAAGGAGTGGCCAGTTCGGTGTTGCGCTTGAGGGGGAGAAGCCAGTTGAGTATTACTCTCCTTTGTTCCTGGGTTCGTCTTTGTTGCTTTGGGTGTGGTGTA
Source organism: Panulirus ornatus (assembly GCF_036320965.1). NCBI lineage: Eukaryota > Metazoa > Arthropoda > Malacostraca > Decapoda > Palinuridae > Panulirus > Panulirus ornatus. The sequence continues at coordinate 96,883,355 of NC_092224.1, read as the reverse complement.
TGGAGGATCCATATTCATGAAGACCCGATGGTCTGTCACGAGGTTAATTGCTGTAGGACAGCACGTGTGATCACATAAGAAAGCCACATAACAGAAGACCCGAAGGTTTATGACTAAGTTATCTTTAGCAGGGAAATACAAGGGAATGACAGAAACCAGAGGAGCTGATGGTCCATGACGAGGTTATATGCTGGAGGAGAGAGCATAGGAAGACATAGAACCAGATACTAGAAGACCTGATGGTCCATGACGAAGTTATCTGCTGGAGGACAGTACATAGGAATACATAGAAGACCTGATGGTCCATGACGAAGATGTCTGCTGGAGGACAGTACATAGGAATACATAGTAGAACCAGATACCAGAAGACCTGATCGTCTCTGATAACAGAAGACTTGATAGTCTGTGACGAGGTTTTCGCAGGACACTTGTAGTAGGATCCTAAATTCCTGATCTATAGGGATTTAGACAGGAAGACAGTGCAGCAATATCTATCAAAGAAAGAAAGAATAGACTCTACGCTATTAAGTAGTAATGAATTTGATAATATAGCACGGTTGCTTCCGCCGCCATATGCCTTTCTAAGTATGCATACATACTTCATTAACACACACACACACACACACACACACACACACACACACACACACACACACACACACACACACACACATAAGCAATTAACCTCGATCGTTAAGCTGTCATCGCTAATCACCCCGGGACTGTGTGTCAGGAAATTGGCGGCAGTAAACAACCCTGACATCCCGCTGAGGTTACACCACTGTGGCAAAAACTGTGGCAAAATTGACATGTGAATCTATGTATCAATATACGTCGTGATATCTCTCTCTCTCTCTCTCTCTCTCTCTCTCTCTCTCTCTCTCTCTCTCTCTCTCTCTCTCTCTGTACATCTATGTATCAATCTATCTATTTATCTATCTATCTATCTGTCATATGTTTGCCTATCTAGCTGTTTGTCTGTCCATCTATAATCGAATTATCTCTCTTTTCATCATCTATCTACCTACGTACTAATAAGTATATTTATCTATCTATCTATATTTCTATGAATCTATCTATCTTTTCATTCACCTGTCCATCTATCTATGCATCTGTATATCTATATATGTATCTATCAATCTATCTATCTTTCTATCTACCACATACTTTTCTACCAATCTACCTACCTGTCTATCTACCTATCTATCTATCACCTGTTTATCTATTTATCAATTTGTTTCTGAAGCCCTCGCGTTCTTCGTTTCAAATGGTCTTGGGGGGACATCATTAACCGCTCTGTCCACACTCCAGACCATGATAGATAACATCTCAGCATTTTGTATTTTGCTTGCCATCTCTACACCTCCAACATGTAGTTACAAAACCTCCTCCAAGATTAGAACACCTGACCTCACACTATCAGTGTCTCTGGTTAATGCTCATCCCTCCTTCGGCTGCCTTTCCATCCGTCAAGGAAAGCACTTCGACAGCGATACTTGGACTTACTAAAGAAAGTTTCTGTTTATCCTCGGGCGATGCTTCTGTCTCTACCGGGTGGTCGTATGGGGGCGTATGTTCTCTTCTCTTACATGAGGACGTCTTTTTTACATGTCGTACTTCGACCGTTCCTGTTCTGAAACCGTTCGGGCTTCATAAGGACCTGGTATACTGGTCTTGGAGAAATTCTGAACACGCTGACTCGCATACAAATTTCGCCTCCACTCGAAATCATTCGTGAGGCAAAGATATTCTCTCACCGAATGGAGGAAGTAGAACAGTCTTCCCTCTTCAACAGCAACAGATCTTACTGCCATCACTTTGCTTTTCCGTCACATCTACACTATATCTATCTCTCTTAATGACAAGGTAACTGCTTATCTTACTTTCTTTTCTCCTCTAAACCCATCTTGGTTCTCCTCTAACCCCCATCTTGGTTCACCGTAACCCTTCCACACAACCCTGTTGCACCCCTTGCTAATCCTATACCTTTTTCTACATTCTCTTTTCATACAGTATAAGGCGCTACTTCTCTCTATAGGCACTAGCAAGACCATGGACCAAATGGCATCCTCCTCCGTGTTTTAAAGTGTTTTCATTTATTACCTTTTCGCCTTACGCATGTGCTTGCTCGTCTTTTCAGCTTCTCTCTTAAGAGCCAACATCTCCTCCATCTTGGAAGCATGCACTAATCCCTCCTCATATCCTATATCCTCAAACATCTTGAATGAGACAGTTTTATCTCTAGTCATAATGAAGGTTATCGGAAGCCAAGATCCACTTGGGTTATCCTATTTTATAACCCTTGGAATATCAAAAACTTTTGACCTAGTGTGACATCAGGGTCTGCCCTCCGAGCTCCCCATCATTTTTCTGTCCGACGACCTTCCACCTACACTCTGTTCATTCACCTTCCACATAGGCTCATATGTCTCCAGTCATCAGTGGATCAACCTTCCTATCTTTCCCTAGCGGTATCCCGAAGGGTTCTGTTCTGTCTCTTACGATCTTTCTCAATATTAATGACAATTTCTTACGATCGATAGGCAGCCAAATCAAATGCTGACTACTTAACATTACAATTCTTCACGTTTCTCCATATCAAAGAAATGTGTATAAAAGCAAAGGAATGAGGATAGCAAAAGACTCTGGGTTCAGCAAAAGACTCTGGGTTCTAACGGGGCTATTTGTGTTACTAAAGGAGATGTATCAAGGCACAATAACATTCAGTTATGGGTATAGAGCTAAGTATTCATCATATTTTCAATGCATCTTTGAAGTGTCCAACTGCTCGTAATAGTGAGTCACCCAAGCATCATAATCCTGTTGAAGAAGAGAAAGTACTTAGCGTCATTCGAAGTCAAACGTTTCCTCGAGTGTTAGCATCTATTGCTACAACTGAAGTCAGACTGATCTAGTCTCGAATGGCTGCTTAGGCCAGGGTTATCAGAGCTCTTGTCCATTCTGGATACCTGTGTCAAATAATGTCCCTAACGTCTTCTTTCTTATCTTTAGAAATTAAGGTTTTCTAGACGGTCCCTCGCTGGCTTTGTTTCTCAGTCCGTGAATCATCTTAGCAGCTCGCCGTTGCACTGTCTTTTCTACCCATAACTTTTCTCAAATATGGGTACCATAAATTAACACAGCATTCAAGGTGGGAACGTACCAATGAATTCTAAAGGTTAAGGGTTAGGTTTCAGAAATGAATTTGAATGCCTTATTCATGAAGCCTAGAATTCTTCGGGGCTTTTGCCCTCCTCCTACCACCTTCTTACCTGGCTTTAAGTCACCAAAGATTATTACACGAAAGTCTTTCTCTTCACCTACGTTTTGCAGTTTAACATATTTCATTCCATAGATTTTCTTATCGTTTTTTACTGCTCATGAGTAAGCTATGCACTTCTCAATATTAAGATATATTCCTGTTCATGTGTAAAGTATACACTTGTCGATTCTATAATTTATTCCCCACAATAACGCCCAGTTCATCAGTATGGCTACGTTAACTTGCACCTGAAGAAGTCTAGTTTTTCTACTCGCCTTATTTCCTAGTATGTTGTCGTCAGCGAACTTTGGTATGGAAAAGGACAGACCGATATTAGTGCTAATGATACAGATCAGAATCAGAATTGGTTTCAAAACTGATCCCTATGGCACGCCACTTCTTACGTCTAACCATTCTGGGGCCTCCAGCCTTGAAAGAACCAAGTGGTTTGTTGCTGGATTGTATTCCTCTGTATTCGTTCGCTGCTAATCACTTATTTTTTCTTAATTTTCCAGAAATTCATATCAATTTCTAACCGTCAAATGATTACACTTAACTTTTGCGAATGCTTTTTTGGTGCCAGATTTTTTCGAATGCCCTCTGAAAACATAGGTCTGTGCTATCATCTGCTTTACTTTCATCATGCGCGTTGATGAATAAAAAAAGGGATCAACCGGGATTAATGTGGCTCGTTCGTCAAATGGTAATCCTCTCAATATTTTGCAGTCTTGTTTTCAATGATGTTTTCTATAAGCATGCTAACTATAGACGATTAGCTGACGATGCAATGATTTCCGGGTTGGGGAATAACTCTTTTTAGAACGTCAGTGTTACAATAGCAAGCTTCCAGTTCTATGGAACTTGCACCATAGCAAACAAGCGATTGACTACCTGTTCCTCAGAGACATGGAATCTAATAGTTCTTTTACATGTGACGGATCATCATTCCACCATACACTTGCGCACTCTGCCGTGGAAATCTGTTCTTCCCTGAGTCTTATAATGACTTCAATATCTCTTTCCCTCAGTTCTCTATTGGTTTATGCCTATTTGCCCCTCCCACTTCAACGAGTTGACATCAGGAACACAAGGAACAGCTTCATTCCAAGCCACTCCCACCGTTCCTCAATAATGGTATAGTTCGTATAACACGACCCGTTGTATCCTTCCTTGTTTACCACGGTCTCACACCCTCCAATCTGCTCAAAGTTCCTCCACTTCCCCTCGAGCGTCGTCTCACGCAAACCCTGTCTCGTTTCCCCTTTATGGAAGAGTCTACGGCATCCCTTTCTCCTCCTCTTCCATTCCATTCTCGCCCTCCCGCCTGGCCATACGGAAGTAGCTGCAGGCAGGCACGCTAACCATCGTCCGAGACCACATGCGATATCTGCAGAAATGAGGGTCGGGGCCTGCCTCTCTCTCTCTCTCTCTCTCTCTCTCTCTCTCTCTCTCTCTCTCTCTCTCTCTCTCTCTCTCTCTCTCTCTCTCTCTCTCTCTCTCTCACACACACAATTTTCGATCTTGTTCTTTGTATGATAGCGAATAAAAGATTCGCTTTTCTGTTGCCTGTGAAAAGTGAGTCTTATCTTAAACATGCATGATTACTGAAAGATAATGGTTGGTTGTTTGGGCCCTCGTCCTGTCTACAACTGCCAGGGTCGTTAAGGTCACTGAGTTATTTAAGGTCATTAAGCTACTATGTCCACCAGCCGAAAAAAAGAATAAATCTTTAACACCCTTTACAGGTGTTGAGGATAAACCTAAGACCATATTTACACACTCTCATTATGCAAATGTGGCCCCTAGTTATTTAATAATTAACAACAATGATTCATTAAACAAGAATATAAACAGAATTTTGATAAGATAGGTTATAGGCAAATGAAAGAATAACAAATTCACAAATAGATAGGAAAATAATCCTGTTCATATACAAAAGTTAATTAGTAATAAACAAGAAGAAATATTATTCTCCAAAATCACTTTGCAATATTTGGAAACTGTAATGACTTGTGAAGTGATTTAAGCGATCTCGACTACGAGAAAAAAGATTTACTAATTTACTTTTTAGAAATAATGATTAGAATTGTTCGAGACTAGAAAAAAATAGCCAAAAGATAATAGGAAAATAATGAGGCATCAGTATGAGGGAATATATATATATATATATATATATATATATATATATATATATATATATATATATATATATATATATATATATATATAGGGAAACTGAACCTCATACCTTACACTGTGTGTATTTGTGTGTGCGCGCGCGTGTGTTTCTGTGTGTGTGTGTGTGTGTGTGTGTGTGTGTGTGTGTGTGTGTGTGTGTGTGTATGTGTGTGTGTTTGTGTATGTGTGTATGTGTGTGTGTGTGTATGTGTGTGTGTTTGTGTATGTGTGTATGTGTGTGTGTGTGTATGTGTGTGTGTTTGTGTATGTGTGTATGTGTGTGTGTGTGTGTATGTGTATGTGTGTGTGTTTAAAGCATCTCAGCACTATGAACCCTGGGATCGAACCCACGATCAATTAAATGACACCCACAGAACGAGAACCATTACACCACACCTACAGGACAAAATAAGTAGTTCATACCAAACACCTGTTATCTAGTTTCTTCCTTGAGTTTCACACCTGGCTGGCTGACGTATGTATGTATGTATGTATGTGCCATCCCGGGGATGTGTTTTTGTTGAAAAGCAAAATACGTCTCAAGTTTTCGGAACCCGCTTCGAACACCCAAGTCTTAACACAATGGTCAGCAGTCCGTGATATATGTCCTTCCGGGTGATCTATAACTACCGATTACCTTTCGAAGGTGATTGATCGCCAATGACCATTAGAGTTGGAGGCTCTTTCCACTCTCTCTCTCTCTCTCTCTCTCTCTCTCTCTCTCTGGCGATGAAGAACCGTCATTTCTCTCCTTCTTTTCTTTTCTTGGTGTCTACCCTTTTCATTTGCGAAGCTCCACCGAGGGGAAAATGGTCGTGTGTGAGCATGTAAAGATGTGGTTCATTCCTGGAATAAGTCGAGTCTCCGCGTATTCTTATTTCTTGAAGGTTATGTTGCTTGGCCTCCATGTCTGGAGACGGAGTCCACTGGCTTCCATGTATGGAGACGGAGTCCACTGGCCTCCATGTCTGGAGACGGAGTCCACTGGCCTCCATGTCTGGAGACGGAGTCCACTGGCCTCCATGTTTGGAGACGGAGTCCACTGGCCTCCATGTCTGGAGACGGAGTCCATTGGCCTCCATGTTTGGAGACGGAGCCTACTGGCCTCCATGTCTTCTTTCTTTCATTACGTGTCACTATGTTCCAAGTCTTTCAATAACTCTCAAACTATTTTCATAAAGAAGATAAGACCTTAAACTACATCTATAATTTGTTCCCGTGCGTCGTTCAACAAAGAAGAGTTCAAGTAGCTTTGATATGTGCTGAACGCGTGGAATGGGTTTTGTGATGCGATTTTACCTTTGGACGCCAAGGATTCGAACCTCAATCCTAGAGTATGTCAGTGTATATGTTGCATTTTTCCAGACTCTTGTTCTGACTCAACTAACGCCTTTCCTAAGTTCTTATACTGGTTGTGTCGTCTATTTTTCTTCAGTTTACCACAATGTGTCTTATATTAAGGATCCTAGAGCGTAAAAAATGCCCCTGAAATATATTTTCTTACAACCTTTGAATTATATTCTCTTAAACACCTGAAATACGCATATTCTCTTTAAAAAACTTGAAATATATTCTTTCAAAGCCCCTGAAATCTTTTTCCTTAAAACTTTTGAAACACATTCTCTCACAAAACGTGAAATATCTTCTCTCAAAACCCCTGAAATATATTCTTTCAAAGCACTTGAAACGTAGTCTCTCTAATTCCCTAAGATATAATCTCTCCAAACACTCAAAATGCATTCTCTCAAAATCCATGAAATTTTCTCTCAAAGTTCATGAAATATATTCTCTTAAAAGACCTGAAATGTATTCTCACTCTGTCAAAACACTTGAAATATATTCTTTCAAACCTCTGAAACATACTCCCTCAAAAAATTGAAATACATTCTCTCGAACCCCTTGAAATATACTCTATCAAACCCCCTGAAACATACTCTGCCAATCCTCTGAAACATATTCTCTATAAACCCCCTTGAAGTACACTGTCTCAAAACTCCTTAAATACACTCTCTCCTCTTCATCTTAAATTAACTCCAACCATAAACAATACAGAACCAGAAAGCGTTAAGAAAAATGAGAGAGAGAAAAAAAACGAGGAAATGTCGACGAATCACGAGAGCCAAGCGACATAACTAAGCTTGAATTGCAAACTAGATTACACGTAAATACTTAATCTATTTACCTCTAAGCCGTTCGCTAGAATAGACCCGACCTGTAAAACCATTTAGCGAGACCCGCTAACTCGGCTTGAACCAGCTGTGGCTCAGTATTTTTAGCCGCTGGTACAAGTGTCGCTCAGTATGGACGGGGCGAGGCTGAGGACGTGTTTGTTTTACGAAGTATTGTGTCATTGGAACATAGTCTCCCAGGGATCCAGATTTTGCAGGCATGGCTAAATGTTAATGACAGCATAGGGGGAACGGCGCGTTGGTTTCATCCATTGCGTTATAGGGAGTGGAATCGGAGCGTCTGCTTTATATACATATATATATATATATTTATATATATATATATATATATATATATATATATATATATATATATATATATATATATATATATTTTTTTTATTTTTTTTTATTTTCCAAAAGAAGGAACAGAGGGGGCCAGGTGAGGATATTCCAAAAAAGGCCCAGTCCTCTGTCCTTAACGCTACCTCGCTAACGCGGGAAATGGCGAATAGTTTAAAAGAAAAAAAGAATATATATATATATATGTATGTATGTGTGTGTGTGAGCGTGTGTGTGTGTGTAATTTTCTGTATATGTCATTCTAAAACACGACCAACAGCAATGAGGAATGATTTTACTATCCCAACACTGCCCCTTATCCAGAGGTCTATCGGAGCACAGAGTGAGACACCTGACCTTGGTGGTGTCTGAACAAGAACTGAAGGTAGAGGGACCCACTTGGTCGTACACTGAGGGAACCCCGTAGAAAAAAATGAGCTACCAGAAGCTTCGGATGTGACAGATCCATGAGTGGCGTTCCAGGATTATAAGAAGTCTCCACCTTTTATTCCTGCCTGAAGATCTAGCTTCTTCAACAGCCTGATGTGTGATAGTGTCAAAAGCTTTCAGGCAGTACATTCAACAGCCTGATATGTGATAGTGTCAAATGCTTTCAGGCAGTACAGGAACATGCCTTTTCATCCATCCATCTCCTTTGTATAAAACGGAGCTCACTCTCTCATAGAAATCTAAGAGATCTGTTTTGCTTTACCATTCTCTGAATTCGATAATCTCGCTTAGATAATCTATCATTTTTAAGAAACCCGCGTGTGTGTGTGTGTGTGTGTGTGTGTGTGTGTGTGTGTGTGTGTGTGTGTGTGTGTGTGTGTGTGAGGGTTATTCTTATCGATAAAATTTCCCTCCCGAATGAGCTCGTTAAAGTTTAATCAGCAGTGGAAACTCTAAAACGCTAATATCTGAAGAGGCAGAACTTCTGTATAATCAGCTTCAGAAGCAATTTCAATTTTCTTAACGTTAAGCAACACAATACAATCAACCCTTTTTTTCCCCCCGAGTTAGTTTCTTTTACGGCCAATACACCGGCAACGTTTTCACAGACAACTAGAAAAAAAAAGATTATGGTAATAGTGAAGATCCCGAACACCATTATCGAACATCAATGTACAGTTGGTCCAAGAAGTGTTGTCCAAAGTTGGAGCTCGGTGAACTTCTTTAATTTTCCTGTTAATTACGTACAATTTTCCTCAGCTTATATAAGAAAGCCCTTTGAGTACAGATCCATTACAAATTCTACCTTTGAAGGCCCGGTTAGAAATGCAGGTTGGGCTATTACAGATAGGGGGAGAGGATGAACCAATAATTTCGTAGGGTAAATTAAAAGATGAGAAGGAAAACATTCTTTTAAAAACTTACAAGTCTAAATAGATTGGTTACCTCACATTTTTCTTACAAGAGGAGAGCAATATTGACAGGACCTGTCATTACGGTAAAGGGACATTTTCTTTAACCGGATACATTCGAACTGGCATTTACTAATATTACGGTAAAGAGAGTATTGACCAGATCAATCAGACCAAATCGTAGGGTGAGGCTATTATTAATCATATCCATTTGAGCCCAAAAGCAGTGATGTGCAATAGTTGTCAAATGAAATGACAACCACAAGGCCAAGTAACTTCAGAATCCTGGGCTAATATCACATAGTGAGAGTATGTGTAGTCTTAGAATGATCTTGATCCCCTTAAAGACGGTGTTCAACATTCCTCCATTGTCGCTCACAGCTCGACCTTAAGGGACTGAATGCCACAAGCAGCCGATATCCCTTGAAGATCATCTATGACCAGTAGGTGGAGACGTTCTTGACCGGATAATTATTCCAATATTTACATCTCTGTCTAAATGGATTTGTCTCTGGGACACACAGAGATGCTCTTTTCCATGTTAACATCTGAGGTATACTTGGCCTCTCAGACTCACTGCTGTGTGTGTCTCACTCCCATCATACCATAGCAACGTCGACGATATAGATATAGATATAGATATTGATAGGACTGTATCGAAAGGTCTCTCTCTCTCTCTCTCTCTCTCTCTCTCTCTCTCTCTCTCTCTCTCTCTCTCTCTCTCTCTCTCTCTCTCTCTCTCTCTCTCTCCATGTATTAGCAAACGAACTCTCTGTACCAACCCGAATGGAAAATAAAAAAAAAAAAAAAAGAAAGTTATCCGGAGTTCAAACTTTGGTCGGCATTTCTCAAATACACAGCTTGAAGTAGCACAGGAGAGAGAGAGAGAGAGAGAGAGAGAGAGAGAGAGAGAGAGAGAGAGAGAGAGAAATATATCACCGGGCGGACTAACTCGAGGATGAAAAGACCGAGCTCTTGAAATTCCTTCGACAATCAAGAAAACATTTGTTGAACAACGACATCTTTCTCCCCGGCTGCCTCTGAGACAGAAGATTATGAGTTGTGTAAAAATATTAGGGAACGTGTGTATCGCGTTCACGATTTCAGCAGCAGTGTGAGGTGGCTTCCTTTGAGTCAACTGCAACTGGAGTGACGATCCGTTTTCAAATGGGGACGATTGTACATAGGATGACCTAACGATGCACTATAATGGGGACAATTGTACATAGGATGACCTTACGATGCACTATAATGGGGACAATTGTACATGGGATGACCTTACAATATACTATAATGGGGACAATTGTACATAGGATGACCTTACGATGCACTGTAATGGGGACGATTGTACATAGGATGACCTTACGATGCACTGTAATGGGGACGTCCTGATTGTACATAGGATGACTTCACGATGCACTGTAATGGGGACGACTGTACATAGGACAACTTTATAATCGACGTCGTGTCTATTACGTGGTAGAATGACAGATAATCTATTCGATGATACTACTGACCATAATACCTTTGGTAAATGTCACCGACTATGATAAGAAGGGATAATAGAGGTGATCATGGTGATATAATCAATGGGTTTACTAATACAGCATAAGATAATATTTCTACTTCCCAAATTATGGTCTCAAAACATCACTTCAGTTAACCACAATAAGATGATGATAGTCTCAAAAAAAAAAATAGATATCACATCAGGTGATCGAAGTACTAATGATACTGGGATGAAAAGAAACCATCATTAACAGAGTATATAAAAAGGCGTATCAAAAGAAAAAGAAAAAAAAATGCGCGCATACAGCTGGCTTATGCAAAGGGTTTGGAAAGAAAAAAATCATTCCATATGCGAAAAATTCCATTGGAATACATCCCACGCATTCAGCTCCCCCTGCCTCCTCCTCCTCCTCCTGCCTCCTCCTCCTCCTCCTCTCCTCCTCCTCCTCTCCTCCTCCTCCTCCTCCTCCTCCTCCTGCCTTCTCCTCCTCCTTCTCCTCCTCCTCCTGCCTTCTCCTCCTCCTCCTGCCTCCTCCTCCTCCTCCTCTTCTTCGTCCCCTCCAAGATCAAAGATTTCGTCACGTGTGTCCGTCTGGTGGACTTCCCTTCCCTGGGAATCCTAATTTCGTAATGAGACGCTGCTCTGGGAAGGCATTCATTCGCATCTTTCCCGAAGGGAAGCGAATGCCATGATGTCTCATTAGTCCGATCATTATAAACTCAATAATGGCTAATGGGACAGCTAATGAGGAGGAAGGGGAGGAGGGGGGTGATTTCAATGCCGGATTGGGTTTTCGTGGTTAGAGTCTGAGGAAGGAATAACTTCAGGCCTCTAGTTTGCTTACTAGTGATGCAGCGACTCTCTATTTCTTTTCCCTATCTCGTTTACCCCCCCAACCCAACTTCCACCACCAAGGCTTTCCCTCATTTTCTGTCTCTTTCTCACTCTCGCTTTCTCTCTTTTCTGATCTCTCGGTGTCTCTCCTTCCCTATCTCTCTCGTTTTCTATGTTTTGCTGTCTCTTTCTCACTCTCCTTAGCTTTCTCTCCTTTCTTACATTACTGTCACTCTCCCTTGCTTTCCCTTTGTTTTCCTGTGAATTTGTCACTTTCTCCCACTTTCTCTCTCTATCTCCCTATGTCACTCTCCTTCTCTTTCCTTCTTTTGCTATCTCTTTTTCACTCACTTTCTCTCTTTTCCTATATATCTTTCATTTTCCCTCGTTTTCTCTTTTCCTAAATCCCTGTCACTCTCCATCACTTTCTCTCACTTTCTATACCTGTCACTTTCTACTCTCAGTCACTTCCCCTCGCTTTCTCTCATTTCCCCTCTCTCTCTCTCTCTCTCTCTCTCTCTCTCTCTCTCTCTCTCTCTCTCTCTCTCTCTCTCTCTCTCTCTCTCTCCTACAAATGGTTTTTGGCTCACAAACAATCAGTCTCTCCATCAAATGCATAGCACTTCGCAAGACATAACTCACACTAATCATCCCTCGTATCTCCGTGTATCTGTGATGTGAGCGCCACTCGCTTGCACTGCCTTTTGGCCAAAATCACATCAGATTACTCTTAAGTAAGTAGATAAGTGTGTAAGTAAGTAAGTACTCTCTTCCTTAAGTGTCCCGTCTTACTTACAGGCTTCGTATTATGGTATACACTTTACACAGGAAAAGTACAAGGAGCAATTCCAAGGATGATTTAAACAGGGTATTGGATGCTTCCATCTGTGTACACACTTAACATAACAAAACACACACACACACACACACACACACACACACACACACACACACACACACACACATACACACCTTTCATCACTTCGTCTTAAGGATGAAAACACCTTCAGTTATGCATTCTTCATCACTACTCTACCAGTTAAGTCCATACATCCATTTTTCATTCATTTCATTATACCAGAAGTATGACTGAATTTGTCGTTTCTGTCAGAATCTTTCATTTTTCAGCAGTCTAAATTGGCCGGGGGATGAGCTTTGCTCTGGAGTGTTATATGCAAAACGATCAATGAATTAAGGGAATGAACGAAGGGCAGGTGGGACAATCGGCCTCTGACCTATTTCATTCATTATACATTTTATTCGTGCCCTGTGGATTCCTAGGACATTTCCTTACATGCGTTATTCATTCGTATTTACTTCTCTCTCTCTCTCTCTCTCTCTCTCTCTCTCTCTCTCTCTCTCTCTCTCTCTCTCTCTCTCTCTCTCCTCTGGTGCTTATCTACTTACCTTTATCCATCTATGCATCTGTTTATCTATCCATCTGTCTATCTATTAATCCATCTGCCCATCTATCTATATAGTATTCACTATGTATGCATCTGTTTATTTCCCTGTTGCCTTATGGAGAGAGAGAGAGAGAGAGAGAGAGAGAGAGAGAGAGAGAGAGAGAGAGAGAGAGAGAGAGAGAGAGAGAGAAGTATTGTGAACCAGTAGAAGGAACATCATTCCTTCAATGTACCTCGGTCTCGACCAACCCAGCCACCAGGTGCTGGAAGTCTCATAGCCCAGCATGAGGAGTGAGGAGATTCCCAGGTGTGTGGACTATACCTTGCGAGGAGGATGAGTTGTGAGGGTGGTCGTATAGCACGTATAGCTTGTATAAGTATAGGTTTGTTATAGCCTAGTTCTCTGCTATGATAACCCTATATGCGCCTTCATATATTGAGTTTTGATCTGTCTATGGGTTAGTGTGACAATGAATTTCAGTATGCAGACCTAACTGGTCGATCACTATGGTCTAATTACCTTATTTATGAGGGTAATGTAGACTCTCTACCTTGAAGTATTATGTGAGTCTTATTCCTGTCATTTCATTTTTCAATATATAATTCTCAGAGGTAATTCTTATGGGTCTAATTAACTTACTTCAATAGTAAAAGAAGCCACTACACCACTTAAGAATTACCCTTCCAGTGTCGCACTCGTTTCAAGAACTCCCCTTTCAATCGTCGAACAAAGAGAACTTCTTTTTTTTTTTATCCGAACTCCCGCCTCGACCCCGATTGTTGAACCGTTCCGCTGGAGTCGAGTCGTAACTTGTGGCTCGTGTGGGAACTCCTCGTTAACCTCTGATCGGATGGGAGGACGGTGTCTCCACTACACTAGCAATCTTGTCGGATCTCAGAGAATGGAAAGGCTAACCTAACCCAGCTGCTGCGCGGGAGGGAGGTGCACAGAAAAAGGAGAACACCGATTCTGATTTAAGTTTGTTTACCAGTGGCTTTCGAGACTGTGCTTCGAGACGGCTTTGGTGGGAAGAAGCCAATTTCCTTCGCCGATCCGAGTCTTCGTGTCCTCCAGCTCTTGGGTATACAAGAGCAAGATCACCAGATCCGTCTTGATTCTCTTTCTCTCTCCACCCACCCTGCCGCGAGAGAGAGAGAGAGAGAGAGAGAGAGAGAGAGAGAGAGAGAGAGAGAGAGAGGCGCAAGCAGTTGAGGTTAAATATGGTGTAAAACCAACTGCCACAAAAGCCATTCGGTCGTCGAGCGGAACAGATACAACGATGGCCAGGTCAACAGCGAGAGTGGGGAATATGTCACAGAAGAGAGAAAAAGGAACTTCCAAATGAGTCTCCCCTTTACAATGACCGAATTCACGTCTTAACATCACCTACCGGACGACCCGCGTCTCTACCACTGGAGTGAAGACACACCGACTGGGGAGGGATCAATGGGCTACAAGAAAAAAAATACCTCGTGACGAAGGTGACGGCTTGAGGGGGAACACACGTATGTTCTTTAGTGTTTCAAAGCCTTTGAGATGGTTGTTTTGAGGCTGAGGAGGATGGTCTGTAAGTCCGGTTGTTGCTGACGCCAGGATGAGTTGACCAGCTGCTGGTACCGAAGCCTCGTTTTTTGTTTTTTCCACGTCTGTCTCGCTCACGACAAATGGCTTTCGGCAAAACACAGGTGCTCGATCTCCCAGTACGTTCTCTCTCTCTCTCTCTCTCTCTCTCTCTCTCTCTCTCTCTCTCTCTCTCTCTCTCACACACACACCAAGAAATGAGACCTCCATGAGTGTAGACCTCCCTCCATATACTTATAAGTATTCATAAGTAGGTAACTACATACACACACACACACACACACACACACACACTTGCAGGTTGACCACCCCGCTATGCAGACGTATTCAGGCGTACACAAGTGCAAACACATTGAGTGTAGAAGAAGAGAGTCATTACTCATGGAAGGAAGTACCAACACTCATACAACTTGGATGTGAATAAATATAGACTCAACTTTGCGCGAGTAGACTCTTTACTGAGTATGAGGTTTGGGGCTCACTACTTCATTCCGGAGCATCATAGATTCGAAGCATCATAATTCTGAAGTACAATTGCTCCTCAAAATGAGAGAGAGAAAAAAAAATGGGGTACTAAATTACCTCAGAGTCAGGGGAAATATAATTCATTTGGGCTGGGTTAGGTCACGATATGTTACGTTGGGATTAATGATGCTCCGGAATTATAATCCTTCGAAATAATCATTGTTTCGAAACATCGTGTTCATCCCGTGGTTCGTTGAGGTGCCTGACGAATGTAAACAAAAGGTGGGAACGTTAGGAATGGAACGAAATGAGGATGACAAGGTACAGAGGAACGGGTGCAATGACGAAGACATGGTCCAGAAGAACCAAGAGGAACTAGAGCAATGGTATATTGTTAGAAAGGAATGTCTGTTGACATTGCAATGAAAAAGGATGTTGCTGAAACGCTAGATAACAGCAATGTTATGCGAGGAAACTGATTAGCTAAGGGAGTTGGTGAGTGGCAGGGAGTCGAACGTGGATGTGACGGAGAGGAGAAGTGGATGTTAATGGGGAGAAAGAAGGTGGAGAAGACTAGGTGGGGGTGTGAAGTTGCTCGATAAATTCTTGCAAATATGAGATAGACGACGGGAGATCTGGCCTGTCAGTAACGCAAGAACGAAGGGTTGAGGGGGAGAAGGGAAGGTTACTGGTTGAGACAGTTAGAGAGAGAGAGAGAGAGAGAGAGAGAGAGAGAGAGAGAGAGAGAGAGAGAGAGAGAGAGAGAGAGAGAGAGGCGTTGGTGAACGAGGCGATGGTGTCGTTTGCCGCGCGACAGTTAAGGGGAAGCTCAAAAAGAAAAGAAAAATAAAAAAAACCTGAGCTTAAGACTGAAAAATGAGGGTAACGGATCATTAAAGATTGGTCAAACAATTAGGGTAGTGATAGACGGGAAGGAAGTTGTAATTATCTCACGGGTGGAGGAGCAAGATTCGTAGAGAGAGGGGTGGAGGAGCAAGATTCGTAGAGAGAGATGGGGAGGAGCAAGATTCGTAGGGAGAGAGGAGGATGAGCAAGATTCGTAGAGAGAGAGGTGGGGGAGCAAGATTCGTAGAGATGGGGTGGAGGACCAAGATTTGTAGAGAGAGAGGAGGAGGAGCAAGATTCGTAGAGATAGGGGTGGAGGACCAAGATTTGTAGAGAGAGAGGAGGAGGAGCAAGATTCGTAGAGAAGGGTGGAGGAGCAAGATTCGTAGAGAGAGAGGGGGAGAAGCAAGATTCGTAGAGAGCGAAGGGGAGGAGCAAGATTCGTAGGGAGAGAGGAGGATGAGCAAGATTCTTAGAGAGAGAGGGGGAGGAGCAAGATTCGTAGAGAAGGGTGGAGGAGCAAGATTCTTAGAGAGAGGAGGGGGCAAGGAAGGGAATGGTAAGATCTCGGACGATGTGAGGAATATGAAGTTGAGGCTGACAGACAGACAGACAGACAGACGGTGTCGAGTGTGATTCTAGAGATCTGTTACAGACTTGACAAGAGTTACAAGATAAAGAATATGGCTACGTCTGTCAGTGTAGCATACAATACAGTGAAGTGGAATACTTTGAAAGGAAATGTAAATAATGAGAAGGTTAAAGAAGGTGTAACTGTAGTCTCGGTGAACGCAGGAGGCGCTGAAAAATGTATAGTGGAATGGTACGTTAGGTGGAATGAAACGGGTTTAGATAAAAGTGCACGTAGAGGGAATAGATTTAATGACATCTACGATCTATGAGGTTTTGAAAGAAATCTATTTTTCCATGAAAAATATACATTAAAGATTGCAGGTAATAGCTCAGGATAATTTTAGTTGAAAAACCTTTTGTTTCAAAATTATAATATAACATATTCAAACACTTCTTTACTTGAAAGAATCATATAAAATATATCATATTGATATCAGTTACCGATATATACACAGTGAATATCATAGAACTGTGATCAGATGATACCTTAAAATTGCCTTAATTTCACAACTAAACTAGAGATTCTATTGAAGACAAAAGGATAATTTAACTCCAGATTTGTATTTAGTATGAAAAGTAATACTTATATGGAGGATTTGAAGGAAATCTTTTATTCTGAGAAAAATACTAAAAGCTGCAGGGTATTTCTTAGCTCAAAAAACTTTTTGTTTCCAAATTGTAACATAATATATTCACACACTTCTATACTTAAAGTCATCATGGAAAATAGATCATAAAGCTCTCATTTACCGATAGATACCCAGTAAATAATGGGCTGATGAAAATTTTCCTTCATATCGCAGATGAATTGATGATCATATAGACGACCAAACGATATTCTAACCCCAGATGTGTATTCATCATGAATAATAATACTTATGTTGAGGATTTGAAGGAAATCTATTTTTCTAACATAAATACTAAAAATTGCAGGTATTTTTTCAGTTCAAAATTGCAGGTATTTTTCAGTTCAAAATTGCAGGTATTTTTTCAGTTCAAAATTGCAGGTATTTTTCAGTTCAAAATTGCAAGTAATTTTCAGGTCAAAACACTTTTTGATTCGAAATTGTCACCTAACACATTCAAACACTTCCATACCTGAAGCAATCATGGAAAATATATATCATGATCCCCTCATTTACCGAAAGATATCTAGAAAATATGAGGCAAATGATCAGATGATACTTTAGAATTGCCTTCATTTCAGAAATCAATTGAAGATCATATAGACGACCAAATGTTAGCGCAGGATTTCTATTCAGTATGAAGAATAAAACTGATATGTTGAGGATTTGAAGGAAATCTATTTTTCTGAGAAAAATACTAAAAGATTGCAAGGTTATAATAGTTCAGAGTATTTTTCAACTGAAAATACTTTTCGTTTTAAAATTACAACATGATATATTCAAACACATCTATACTTGATGTACTAATAGAAAGTAGATCATAATGCTCTCAGTTACCAATAGATACCCAATAATTACGTTGCAAATGATCAAATGATAGTTGAAAATTGATTTCATTGTATACCTGAATTAAAGAAAGATCGTTTAGACGACCAAACGATATTCTAACACCAGATTTGTGTTGAGCATGGAGAGTAATTCTTATATTGTGGATCATAATGTTCTTGGCTTCCGAAAGATACCTAATAGATACAAGAGGAGAATGAGCAGATGATCTTTTAAGATTGTCTTCATTTCACAGCTTAATCATAGATCATATGGACGATCAAACTATATTTCACAGCTTAATCGTAGATCATATGGACGATCAAACTATATTTCAACCCAAAATTTCTGTTCAACATGAAAAATAATACTGATAATGAAGATTTGAAAGAAATCTATTTTTCCGAGAAAAACACGAAAAATTGCAGGTAATAATAGTTCAAGGTATTTTTCAGGTCAAAAAACATTTTGTTTCAAAATTGTAACATAACATATTGAGACCCATCTATACTTGAAGTCATCATGGAAAATTGATCATACTGCCCTCAGTTACCGAAGGATACCGCAGTAAATACGAAGCAAGTGAGGATATGATGTCCCTCGAAGTGGATGATGATCCGATTGGGACAAAGGCCATTTTGAGGAGGATGTTGTAAAGCCACTGAAAGAACTGGAAATGAGACGAGACTTCCAGTACCGGTGCCGTGAATACCGAAGGAGTTTCCTGTTAATATACAGGTCGTATTTGATGGGTCGACTGCAACCTGGGTCGTCCCTGAAGGATAGGGAAATGAGCAGATATTGTTCCAATATATACATCAAGGGAGATCGAGGCAGTCCCCGTACCAGTAATTTAGTAACTTGAAATGGAATAACAAACAAGAAATTTGAAAAAAAAAAAAAAAGATATATACTCATTTCGGGATGATATATTTTCTAAAATATATCGACTGCATATTTTGTAAATTTTATTGATGTGCATTGTAAAGATATGGACGTAAATGATGATGTGTTATTAGCCATGCAACTTTTCATAAATGAGAGAGAGAGAGAGAGAGAGAGAGAGAGAGAGAGAGAGAGAGAGAGAGAGAGAGAGAGAGAGAGAGAGAGAGAGAGAGAGAGAGAGAGAGAGAGTGAGAGAGAGTGAGAGAGAGAGAGAGAGAGAGAGAGAGAGAGAGAGAGAGAGAGAGAGAGAGAGAGAGAGAGAGAGAGTGCATTGTAGCTATATGGTTTCAACATTAACACTTGATTTGGTGCTGCAAAGTAAGTTACCTGTAAAAGGAAAAACAAGAAATGGATTGATATCAATAGGACGCGGAAACTACGTATCAAAAGGTATTCAAAACGGAAGAGTAACGAGATAGTGATTAAAAGATGCTCTTTACCATGGATAGAGGTCACAAGCGGAGTGCCACAAGGCTCGGATCTAGGACCTGTATTGTTTACAGGCGTCAAATAGGGAAGAAGAACATCCAGTATTGTTTATAGATGATGCAACGTCAATGGGAGGGATTTGATGGTACGAGAGAATCTGAACCATTGCAAAGGGGAATTTAAGTGCTTTAGCATCCGGGCAAGTTGGGTGGGTGATGAGGTAGGGTTCAAAGTACATGTTACTTATCAAGATTGGAAAAGGTCTTTATCAGAAGGAATTCTATGGAACCTTGTGGTCTTTAAAGAGATTTTAAGAGAAGGTCGAAGTACGAGAAGGATTTTTAGGACACTAATGCAAATTATCTTTATCATTTGACGCATACTCAAGAAACAATGTTAGCTAAACACATGATGTATTACTGCGAGATATAAGATCCAGAATCAGATTCACGAACGTGTGAAGAAAATACATACGACACAATGTGACACAAAGTTGAATACGATGCATCTCTGAGGAGCTCCTGTATAAAGAACTAAAATAAATAGGTTGGCACAGGTGAC
>NC_092224.1:96850882-96858382 GCF_036320965.1 Panulirus ornatus | reverse complement strand
TGTGCTAGAGGATAGTGGCTGAAACTTGCGCCCTCTCTGGTGAGAGAGAGAGAGAGAGAGAGAGAGAGAGAGAGAGAGAGAGAGAGAGAGAGAGAGAGAGAGAGAGAGAGAGAGAGACTGATATAGATTTTTCCAACGTGAATTTTCGTAGTCACAAAGAACAGTATATGATAAACGTTATAATCATATATATATATATATATATATATATATATATATATATATATATATATATATATATATATATATATATATATGTGTGTGTGTGTGTGTGTGGGTGTGTTTTAGAACCTATGTACTGTATATCTGACCCACTCCATGGGGCTGGGATTTTAGACAAAATTAGCGCTTGAACATTTATTTTCTTTTACTAGTTCGTTTCTTCACATCAACTTCACCTCTGTCGGCTGAAGCAATCGTGACCTGCAAGGTGGCCCCTTTTTTTTTCCCTCAGGGAAACATGAAGTACGTCTCATTGAAATACGTTGAGTAATACTCCCAAAAGAGATGACTATACCAAACCATCACCTCCACCCCTCAACGCCTCCCCTCCTGGCGCTTCGTTTTCTAGACACACACACACACACACACACACACACACACACACACACACACACACACACACACACATCGATCTCGTCATCTTCCCCGTCAGGAGATATGATAACAATATTGATGGAGGTGCTGACTGCTTTTGTCCTACAGATGCAACGAGACGTGACGTCGACCCGCATACACCATAGCGACCTCTCTTGTTAAGGGGACGACGTGTCGCGACGGGCACGTCGTGGACGACAGGAAAAGCACAGATTGTGCAGGTCCCAGTGACAGACAACCTTGTCGTCCCACATGTCAAGGGAGGAGATGTCGTTGCATCTTATCATCATAAAAGATGCCTCGCTGTCCTTACCAAGAGAGCTTGATAACAGAACAGCTGATTCAAGAGAGACCCAGAGGCAAACTTGTAAGACACATCCTGAATATATATATATATATATATATATATATATATATATATATATATATATATATATATATATATATATATATATATATATATATTTTTTTTTTTTTTTTTTTTTTTTTTTTTTATACTTTGTCGCTGTCTCCCGCGTTTGCGAGGTAGCGCAAGGAAACAGACGAAAGAAATGGCCCAACCCCCCCCCCCCATACACATGTACATACACACGTCCAGACACGCAAATATACATACCTACACAGCTTTCCATGGTTTACCCCAGACGCTTCACATGCTTTGCTTCAATCCACTGACAGCACGTCAACCCCTGTATACCACATGACTCCAATTCACTCTATTTCTTGCCCTCCTTTCACCCTCCTGCATGTTCAGGCCCCGATCACACAAAATCTTTTTCACTCCATCTTTCCACCTCCAATTTGGTCTCCCTCTTCTCCTCGTTCCCTCCACCTCCGACACATATATCCTCTTGGTCAATCTCTCCTCACTCATTCTCTCCATGTGCCCAAACCATTTCAAAACACCCTCTTCTGCTCTCTCGACCACGCTCTTTTTATTTCCACACATCTCTCTTACCCTTACGTTACTTACTCGATCAAACCACCTCACACCACACATTGTCCTCAAACATCTCATTTCCAGCACATCCATCCTCCTGCGCACATCTCTATCCATAGCCCACGCCTCGCAACCATACAGCATTGTTGGAACCACTATTCCCTCAAACATACCCATTTTTGCTTTCCGAGATAATGTTCTCGACTTCCACACATTTTTCAAGGCTCCCAAAATTTTCGCCCCCTCCCCCACCCTATGATCCACTTCCGCTTCCATGGTTCCATCCGCTGACAGATCCACTCCCAGATATCTAAAACACTTCACTTCCTCCAGTTTTTCTCCATTCAAACTCACCTCCCAATTGACTTGACCCTCACCCCTACTGTACCTAATAACCTTGCTCTTATTCACATTTACTCTCAACTTTCTTCTTCCACACACTTTACCAAACTCAGTCACCAGCTTCTGCAGTTTCTCACATGAATCAGCCACCAGCGCTGTATCATCAGCGAACAACAATTGACTCACTTCCCAAGCTCTCTCATCCCCAACAGACTTCATACTTGCCCCTCTTTCCAGGACTCTTGCATTTACCTCCTTTACAACCCCATCCATAAACAAATTAAACAACCATGGAGACATCACACACCCCTGCCGCAAACCTACATTCACTGAGAACCAATCACTTTCCTCTCTTCCTACACGTACACATGCCTTACATCCTCGATAAAAACTTTTCACTGCTTCTAACAACTTGCCTCCCACACCATATATTCTTAATACCTTCCACAGAGCATCTCTATCAACTCTATCATATGCCTTCTCCAGATCCATAAATGCTACATACAAATCCATTTGCTTTTCTAAGTATTTCTCACATACATTCTTCAAAGCAAACACCTGATCCACACATCCTCTACCACTTCTGAAACCGCACTGCTCTTCCCCAATCTGATATATATATATATATATATATATATCTACGTATCTCCCTATTTCTCCTATTCATATGCTTAAGTTTTTTCAATTTCTTTTTTTATGTGTGACGTGATATTCATTTAGTATTTTCTTACTCCATATTTTTGGAAAGAGCTAAGTTTAGCCTGAGGAAGTTTCATGTCTCCTATGGTTTTGTCGACCCCGTAAGACACAGACGGACTCTACCTTGCGATTCCCGCTGCCAACAACAACCTGGCCATGTATATACTACATCAGAGATGAAGCAGACGTCTCCACACACAAGCCCTAACTCACGAAGGCAACGTAGGAAGATGAGGATGGGTGCCTCTTGTCAACCTGAGATGGTTGGTTGCGGTCGTGGAGCTTTTCCTGCTTCGAACTATGTGTGTGTGTGTGTGTGTGTGTGTGTGTGTGTGTGTGTGTGTGTGTGTGTGTGTGTGGTGATGCCACAGAACCCGTCAGGAAGGGTTGACTGTGGCAGAGAAGGTGTGCCAGACTCGGAGGTTTGTATTATGCGTCTGTTCAGCCACAGTCGGGTCTTCGAGTAGCATGAAGAGGTTGGGGGTCGAAGACGGATTCTCGAGACGGATTCCGAAACGTGTCGAGACGAAGCTACCTATCTGGTGAAGGAGGGTAACCATTATGTTTCTCTGAAGTTCCTCCTGCTGTTGTAGGCTACTGTTTGTCGAAGTGTGACGGTAGGGAAGTCTTTGTTTGAGCTTATGCCTTAGGCCAATCATCTCTTTGGATCATGGAGATCATCATTGTCAAAGGTGGACCAACATTCGAACACTTTCTTTGTGGGTTCGAAATATTTCTAATACCATGAATGCTTTCATTGCATAAATGGACCTTCGCTATTTACAACGACTTTATACTCTATTGATACAATACCTAGGCAGTGAAGAGGGTCGGCTAACAGATCGACGCCAGACAAGTGGTGCGAACCGTGATATCCGAACCCATGAATCAGGAAATGAAAGAAGCAGCGGTTCGAAGCGTAACAATCACTCAGGAGATGAAAGGCCCAGTGGGAACACAGCGCAATCACCGCCAAGGAAATACGTTTACCAGAGGGGTAGCAACAGACCTTTCGTTCAGGAGATGAAGTTCTGTTTGTACTTGTAAGATATCAAGTCATTTCTGACTTACTGCCTGTTTCAAAGGGCGGGTAAATAAGCGTTGTTTTATGACTCGAACCATAAAACTTATTGCATATATTCTCCGTTCGTTTTGAAACCAAAACTGCATTTATTATTACCATCATTATTTTGCTTATATTTGTTGATTATATAATGTTTTCAGTTTATATCACAAACGAATTAATGTTAGAAAGCGCTACAGACCGTTTCGTAGTTTCCTCTTGCCTCTTTATATATCTTGATTTGGAACGTTGAGAGCTCGTTACCCCTTGTATACCACATCCTTCCAATTTAGTCTGTCCCATGCACGACTCTCACCCTTCTGGATGTAAAGTCTATGATAACTCAAAGCCTCTTTCACTCTATCATTCCATTTTATTTTCCGTCTCCCAACCTTCTTTGTTACTTCGATTCCTGACACGTATACGTATCCTCTTGGTCAGTCTCTCCTCACTCATCCTCTCCATATGACCACAACATTTCAACCCCACCTGTTCGGCTTTATCAGTCGTGCTGTGGTTACTACCACATCTCTCACTTACAATACCACTCCTTACTTTATCAACCTGCTCACACAGCCAAGTATCTCATTGCATTTCATTTCTATCCCATTCCTCCCACTCCATTCTCAAGACTCGCGCCTATACAGCAGGATTGCTACTTCCTAGAACAAGTTGAGAGGTAGCGCGGAGGTAAGAATTCTGCTTCCTTGGACAGGTTGAGAGGAAGGAGAATGGTAGTGGAACTGCCGCCTCCTGGAACAGGTTGAGAGGCAGAATGGCGTCGGGACTTCTATATCATCAGATGTATTCATAATCGCCCTTACGGATAACAGCTTCCTTTCACACACTCCTCAGAACACCAATGACCGACCTATGCTCCGATGGATCACTTCAGCTCCCATAATTATAGTCGTGTTGATGGCCGCTCCCAAGTATCTACAACGCACCACTACCTCCAGGTTCTCTCTTTCAAACTCACACCCAAATCAACCCGTCTTTTCTCCCTACTAACCCTCATAACTTTAATCCCATTCACATCTAACTCTGGTTCCTCCTCTCACACATTTCCACAAACTCTGCAGCTTTTCCCTCAAGGCTGTCACTGCAACCACCGCATTCGAAAAAGGCAACAGACTCATCTAAGCCTCCTCAACCTTGGCTCACTGTAGCTCTTTCCTCGTAAACATTCTTAATGTCCTCCCTTACCATCACATCCATCAACAGGTTAAACAGCCATGGTGACATCACACACCCTTGACGCGGACCAGCCCTCACCTGGCACCACTCACCCTCCTCCATCTCTGGCCCGAAACACGAATAGATAATATTCCATTTTAAGACACTCTTTACGCAATGACTCGTCTGACGTTCTCAATCTAGAAGGGAAAAACATGGAGAGCTTTGACGTAGATGGAAATGTCTGCAACATCGACGATGGAAGATGAAAGCTGAAATGCCACAACACAGAAATTAACATGAAAGAAGACTTTGGTGAAGATTTCGATAAAAAAAAATGATTGAAAATTCCGACACAAAATGCAGTTAGACTACTTAATACATCTCAGTTTCCTATACTTTCCTCACACGCTCTCAACCTTGACGTAAACGATGGACTTTAGTTGGAGACTGAGTAACGTGAAAAGTGTTGCATTATATACTGGTTTGCGTCAACAGACGAGTCGTCGGTGTAACAGACGAGTCGTCGGTGTTGAGACTACAAAGGACACAGAGACTCAGCTCCCCATATTCAAGGCTAGACTGATACAGAAGGCTACCAGTGGATGGATTCATTATCTAATGCTCTAACCCACTCTATCCTACCCTATCGAGGAGAGAGAGAGGAAGCTAAGGTTTGCACGGCTGACATTGGAACCTCAGTGCTATTTCCAGCAGAGACGATAGTAAGGTTGACGAAATATTGCATACGTTCGGTTGAAAGAGCACCAGGACTTCGCTCGGAAAGGCTTGACGTTATCTCGATGTTCCTTTTCCCCGTTGCTCGCCTCTGACGGCCGTCTCTTCCTTAAACAAATGGAGGACTCGAGGACGTTTCGCTGGTGGGACTATTACGTTTACTATTTGACAGTTTGACGTACTTAATTCCTAGCGTACTACGGTGCACACATTGAGGATGAAGGTTGCATCCTTTGAGGACGATGATGGTGTGGCCCTTGAGCACGATGATATGATCTTTAAGGACTAAGGTATGGTCTTTTAAACACGATGACACGATCCTTAAGGATATGGGTACTGCACCTTGAGCACGATTTGACGATCCTGGGGATAAGGGTATGTATGGCTATTGAGCACGAAGGCACGATCCTTGAAGGATAAAGGTACTGAACCTTGATCACGACGGTACGATCCTGGAGATGAGGGTACTGCCCTAGAGCAAGATGGTGTACGATCCTTGAGAACGATGGCACGATCCTTGAGCACGACAATAGGGTCCTTGAGTATGATAGGACGACCCTTGGGTATGGTGGTGTTGTCCCTTGGACCTATTCCTTAAAGGTCAGGTCAAAGGCTTGGCCACAGTACCCAAGGAACCTCACACCTTTATGCTTAAGGATGGACGGGGATGGGGAAAGTTAACCTTTGACCCTCTTAGCCATCTATAACCTACAATCTTCATCTGAGCCAGTGCGGGAGTAGCCTCGCTCACCCAAACTGCCACAGATCCAGGCGAGTGATCCAGCAACGTATGGATTCTGGAGCGTCACCAGAGACTTACTGGACGATCCTCCCCTGGATGTGGGGATTTGTAAGAGGAATATAGGATCAGCCACACACCAACCACCACTCAAGCACCACGATCTTGAGCGATCAAGAGCGGGATGCAAACATACTGGGTTCATCTGTAGGTGAAGTACAGACATTACACAGGAATACAAAGGAGTTCAAATAGCAACAGACCACTGGGTCTCCTTCGAGGGTACTCGTGATTCAAATAGTAACGGGCCACTGGGTCCCCTTCGATCAGCGCGGAAGAAATAGAGAGGCAAACAGATAATTCAAGGAGAAAATAACCTGCAAACTATCAATGTGACCAATGGAGTCGCAAATGTAAGTCATGAACCTGAAGAGAAAAACAAAGTCTAGTCTTAAAAGTATCTAATGTTTCCAACCATTTTCTTACCCACTGGTTGGAGAATCAGACACCAATGGTCGTTTTTTCAAATCCTTTCTTCATGAGGGATCCTAAGTGTGTTGGCTAATTTTGCTTCCAGTAAGAGTTCGTTCTCCAGGCCTGGATAGAACACCTTCCTCAAGTGTTCCAGATAACCCCAAGACCATAAACCCTCTCACTGTATATGTGTCACTTTTTCTCTTCTTGACTTTATCATTGTCTTTGTCCACAACTTACGATTGGTAAGACTCTTGCTTTCCAAATGATCATTTTCAACACATGCAAACTCCCTCAGGAATTCAGGATTACTTCTGAAAAAGCTCTTTCATCCTCACTACACATATTGTGACCGCTGGGGCGAATGTACATTCAATGAATACTGAATATACATAATATATTTCAAGGCAACAAGTCTTGTTACGTAATATTCTTTTTAACTCATCATTGAATTTCACGATACAATACTCAGTTTGCTCACTTCATTTCATACCGAACAGGCTTTTGTACCTTAGTGGAGAGATAGAGCCATTATATCGTTAATATATGAGAGAGTAAAAAATGGATCAAGTTAATTTCATTAGTTACCCATTATTATTTGCACTGTATAGAAGATCCTGGTGCATTAGCCACTGAGCGAGTGGTACTGGAGAAAAGACACCAGAGAATTGCAAAGTAAAGAGCATATCAAGAAAAATCAGGAGAATTATGAAGGTTATTCTTAAATTGAGT
>NC_092224.1:96820882-96845882 GCF_036320965.1 Panulirus ornatus | reverse complement strand
AGTCACGAAATGTTCCGTGAGTAAGTCAGTGAGTCATTTGTATGGATAAGTGACACCCGCAGTTTTACGTATTTCTTAACCTTATTATAAGTATCGTTTTTTAATGAGAATTGACTCATAGACACATCAGAAATATGCACAGAGCTAATGAGATTGGATTCGACTATTCGGCGTTTAACATTCTAATTCGATTGAAAATCAATGTTTCAGTTATTGAATTCAATGCACCTTAGCGAGTTCGACCATAGTATAAAATTCAGTGGCTGTACCTTTGTTTTTAAAGGTAATTTCGATGTTAAACGCAGAATTGTCGAATAGAAGGTCATTAGCTCTCTTCATGATTCTAATGCATCTGAGAGCCAGTTCTCATTTTAAAAAGACCTTATGTAATAAGGTTAATAAGTCTGTAAAACAGCCCCAAGGAAGAGTGGATGGGGTTTCTTAACTGGTAGGCGAGGCAAGATGACATGTTAGGTTAGGTATTGGATAAGGTCGTGTCAGGTGTGTGTGTATATATATATATATATATATATATATATATATATATATATATATATATATATATATATATATATATATATATATATATATATATACATATATATATATATATATATATATATATATATATATATATGTACAGAGCATCAGATTGGGGAAGAGCAGTGTGGTTTCAGAAGTGGTAGAGGATGTGTGGATCAGGTGTTTGCTTTGAAGAATGTATGTGAGAAATACTTAGAAAAGCAAATGGATTTGTATGTAGCATTTATGGATCTGGAGAAGGCATATGATAGAGTTGATAGAGATGCTCTGTGGAAGGTATTAAGAATATATGGTGTGGGAGGCAAGTTGTTAGAAGCAGTGAAAAGTTTTTATCGAGGATGTAAGGCATGTGTACGTGTAGGAAGAGAGGAAAGTGATTGGTTCTCAGTGAATGTAGGTTTGCGGCAGGGGTGTGTGATGTCTCCATGGTTGTTTAATTTGTTTATGGATGGGGTTGTTAGGGAGGTAAATGCAAGAGTTTTGGAAAGAGGGGCAAGTATGAAGTCTGTTGGGGATGAGAGAGCTTGGGAAGTGAGTCAGTTGTTGTTCGCTGATGATACAGCGCTGGTGGCGGATTCATGTGAGAAACTGCAGAAGCTGGTGACGGAGTTTGGTAAAGTGTGTGGAAGAAGAAAGTTAAGAGTAAATGTCAATAAGAGCAAGGTTATTAGGTACAGTAGGGTTGAGGGTCAAGTCAATTGGGAGGTGAGTTTGAATGGTGAGAGGCTGGAGGAAGTGAAGTGTTTTAGATATCTGGGAGTGGATCTGTCAGCGGATGGAACCATGGAAGCGGAAGTGGATCATAGGGTGGGGGAGGGGGCGAAAATTTTGGGAGCCTTGAAAAATGTGTGGAAGTCGAGAACATTATCCCGGAAAGCAAAAATGGGTATGTTTGAAGGAATAGTAGTTCCAACAATGTTGTATGGTTGCGAGGCGTGGGCTATGGATAGAGTTGTGCGTAGGAGGATGGATGTGCTGGAAATGAGATGTTTGAGGACAATGTGTGGTGTGAGGTGGTTTGATCGAGTAAGTAACGTAAGGGTAAGAGAGATGTGTGGAAATAAAAAGAGCGTGGTTGAGAGAGCAGAAGAGGGTGTTTTGAAATGGTTTGGGCACATGGAGAGAATGAGTGAGGAAAGATTGACCAAGAGGATATATGTGTCGGAGGTGGAGGGAACGAGGAGAAGAGGGAGACCAAATTGGAGGTGGAAAGATGGAGTGAAAAAGATTTTGTGTGATCGGGGCCTGAACATGCAGGAGGGTGAAAGGAGGGCAAGGAATAGAGTGAATTGGAGCGATGTGGTATACAGGGGTTGACGTGCTGTCAGTGGATTGAATCAAGGCATGTGAAGCGTCTGGGGTAAACCATGGAAAGCTGTGTAGGTATGTATATTTGCGTGTGTGGACGTGTGTATGTACATGTGTATGGGGGGGGTTGGGTCATTTCTTTCGTCTGTTTCCTTGCGCTACCTCGCAAACGCGGGAGACAGCGACAAAGTATAAAAAAAAAAAAAAAAAAAAAAAAAAATATTCATTTTGCTTTGTCGCTGTCTCCCGCGTTAGCGAGGTAGCGCAAGGAAACAGACGAAAGAATGGCCCAACCCACCCACATACACATGTGTATATATATATATATATATATATATATATACATATATATATATATATATAGATAGATAGATAGATAGATAGATAGATATTTTCTAATCACTGGACTCCTTCTGTTCGAGGTTACGCCACAAGTGAAAAGTCATCATATACCATTGAGAATACAAACAAACACGTCCATGTATGTCTCACGTCAAAAGGAGTCCATCATTTCCCTGGTGCTGAGAGTAGCGCAGGCCTAGAGTGATGGAGACCTTACCTCAGCAACACCAGGACTATTCATTAGAAAGAGATACTCGGGTAATCATAGCTGATATAGAGTGATAACACATATCAAAAAATATTAAATGTATGATAACATAACAAATACATTTAGTTTATTATCAAAAAAGGGATATATATTCTCTCGTACCCTTATGTATCCGAGAAGCAAATACGTGAGACTGCAAAGAAACCAGACGATAAACTAGCTACAGAAACTACAGAAATTCTGTAACTTGAATCCATATAGACTGGAGAGCATCGTCTCTTTGAATATGTAATGCTATAACTATAAACAGGCACCAGTAGCAAGTGTTAGGAGATGGGTTTTACGAGTCCTTTATGACCTGTGTATGTAAGGAAGTGCTGTTATTGGGAAAAAAGAATTCGATACCACTGCGAAAGAATTCTCTGCCGGTGCAAAAGAATTCTACACCACTGGAAAGGAATTCTTCACCTCCGGAGAAAAATTCTGCGAAAAAAATGGAAAAGAGCTCTCTCTCTCTCTCTCTCTCTCTCTCTCTCTCTCTCTCTCTCTCTCTCTCTCTCTCTCTCTCTATATATATATATATATATATATATATATATATATACATACCATTGAAAAATGATTATATCACGCTGGAAAAGCATTATATACCACAGGAAAAGATCTATACCACTGGAATAGAATTAGACACCACTAGAAAAGAATTCTATATCACTAGAGAAACTATCTATAACACTGGAAGAGAATTCTGATTCACTGGGTATAAGAATTCGTTACCAATGGAAAAGAATTCTTGACCACTGGAAAAGGATTCGTTACTAATGGAAAAGAATTCTACCCCACTGGAAGAGGATCCTATGGCCCTAATTTCCAGAGTGAAATCTCTCTCTCTCTCTCTCTCTCTCTCTCTCTCTCTCTCTCTCTCTCTCTCTCTCTCTCTCTCTCTCTCTCTCTCTCTCTCTCATCGTTGTAGATCCGAAGCAATCAGGTTAAGTATACGGGATTAGATTTTCTAAATTAGCTGTTGTACCCACCCTAGTAACCTAGAACCGTTTTCTTTTTTTTTTGTCTCTCTCTCTCTCCCCCTCCCACCCACCTCTTGGTCCCGATAACAGAAAACGAGCCTCATTAACGGCCCAGGGAAATTTTCTCCCTGTTTTGCCAGTCATAGCGAGTGTGTGTGTGTGTGTGTGTGTGTGTGTGTGTGTGTGTGTGTGTGTGTGTGTGAGTGTGTGTGTGTGTGTGTGTAGGGGGGGAGGAGGGGGAGGAAAGGGGGTTCCCATCCCCCCCCACACACACACACACACACCACCTCTTCCACCACCTCTTCCACCTCCCTCCCTCCTTCTCCTTCTCCTTCTTCCTGTGAAACGTAATCTGCAAGTGTTATGGTCTGGGCTAGAAATTGGCAAGTCTGGCGAACGCAACAACCGTGGATCGAGGAGAGGAAATTGGAGTCTGATTTACTTTACAGGTGTACGAGAGAGAGAGAGAGAGAGAGAGAGAGAGAGAGAGAGAGAGAGAGAGAGAGAGAGAGAGAGAGAGAGAGAGAGAGAGAGAGAGAATCTGGCGTCGCGGTTGCGTGAGGCAGCGTGTGTGTATGTGTGTATGTGTGTGTGTGTGTGTGTGTGTGGGTGGGTAGTGCTTGTGTCGCCACAACCTACCAGCCAGCCTACGTACTCTCTCTCTCTCTCTCTCTCTCTCTCTCTCTCTCTCTCTCTCTCTCTCTCTCTCTCTCTCTCTCTCTCTCTCTCTCCCTCCTCCGCCGCCACACAGTCCATGTCCGTGTTAACCTCAGTGGGGATTTATTCAGGACAGCAACAGGACTCTCGAGTATGTGGAGGATGCGGGTGGTGGAGGAGGTGGAGGTGGAGTGGCGTCAGGGTGAGGGAGTGAGTGAGGAAAGGCATTTTGCAGTTCTATTTTGTCGTCTCTGGTCGCCGGGAGACGACAGGTTGAATATAACCTGGGAAAACGACAGATGGGAGGAGATATATCCATACATACATAAGGGAAAGGGACAGTGTAGGATATGACGTCCAAAAGACAAGGACACCAAAAATATAATTAGAAAAAGAGAGACACGTTGAATGAGACATTCCAAACAGGAGGTGAGTGGGTTTCCCCACAGAGAATACGAATAAATTATGATAGGGTGAAAAAGATATCATGGAGACGAACGTAAATACATCATAGACGACAAATAAGATATCTAGGGGTCACAAAAAGTTTGATATCACAAAGCCACGACAGACAGAATACGAAAGGAAGATGACCGACTGATAAGATATCTCATAAGGGACCACAAAGTCGGTATCACAGAGAAAGGGGAAAGACATACATCTCAAGCAAGGGGTCAGATAAGATATGGAGATAAGGAATGCCTCTTCAAGCAATCATCATTTAAGTATAATGAGCATTGGTGTCGTTTTCTGATAGGATCATTGGAATTCATAGAGGGAATTTAGCCTATATAATGTTCGTACGAGATTTGGAGAAAAAAAAACACTACAACAATAAGAATGGAAAACTGAATTCAATAATTCTTACTTGTGTTCCCTCGCGATCGAACCCGGATCCTCATGGTTGGTTGACGGGGTGTTGGAGAACACGACAACCCTGTGGGTACAGACAGACAGACTCCTGGCACAACGGAGATGCCAGCTACCGCGTAGCATTACCTGGGGATATGGTTATAGCCACGCAACCTGTGGCGCCAGACATCCACTGCGTGAGGCTCGGGGGTTTATGGAGGTCAATGATATCGAATGAGGACAGGGATGATATTCATCTTCATACATACTCTCTCTCTCTCTCTCTCTCTCTCTCTCTCTCTCTCTCTCTCTCTCTCTCTCTCACACACACACACACACACACACACACACACACACACACACACACACATATATATATATATATATATATATATATATATATATATATATATATATATATAATGTATTGGAAAGGTTCACAATGAGTCCACGGGGAAAATGCGACACCATAAGTTTCCAAGTGCACTTTCGTGTAATAATCACAGCATCAGGGGAGACACAAGAGAGAAATATAACAATCAGTTGATATACAACGAAGAAACGTAGCTAGGACGCCATTTTGGTAAAAAAAAAAAAAAAAAAGGAAGAACGGAAGAAGTTCCTCAAGCATAGAAAACTGTAGATCAAAGATAAGACTCAGTGTGACATTAAGATACACATTCCATGAGTGTCTAGCGTCTATCTCCGAACTTTCGCGTGGCTGAAGTGGCCCCACTCTCCTTCCAGGGTTCGAGTCAGACCCGTGGTGTATACACCACGTGTGAGATTTTACTTAACTGACGAGTACTAACAACGACAGTTTGTCCAGGGTCAGGGCTAACGCGTGGCGCTCACCGCAGGAGCGTCTAGACTCACTCACGAAATAGTGAGTCGTGTGAGTAACGAGTTGTCAAGTTTTATGAGTCATAGGGAGAGATGGTACCTCTGTGGAGTGAATCCCAGCAGCCCACGTGTTGGATGTTGAGGCAGAATGAAAAGACAGCAACCTGGGATAAAGGAGTGGGTCTTGACAGCCACCTTAAGCGTTGGCTCACTGTGCTGCAGTCATCGCTAAACCCTTCCGAACCCAAACACCTCGTAATGCAAGGTAGTACCCCAGTAATGCTTCCTCCCTGGTCGGTGGTGGTGGCTACCTACCACCCACTATCTAGAGAGAGAGAGAGAGAGAGAGAGAGAGAGAGAGAGAGAGAGAGAGAGAGAGAGAGAGAGAGAGAGAGAGAGAGAGAGAGAGAGAGAGAGGTAGAACTATCTCTACAACGCTACCGAGTTGCAACAGCATAAGGAATGAAACAGCGAGGAGTGAGCTTAGGTTCAGGCAAGTGAGGCATAATGGGTTAAATTTCATTAAGGCACCGACCGTGAAAGCAGCAATAAAATTAGAAACGGAGAGAGAGAGAGAGAGAGAGAGAGAGAGAGAGAGAGAGAGAGAGAGAGAGAGAGAGAGAGAGAGAGAGAGAGAGATGTTCATAAACCAACACAGAAGGCCCAGGGTCCAAGCGAGGTGATCTGGCCTTAACACTACTTGGAATATATACATAAATGCAGTCTCCTTTAACACAGCAAAAGAGCAAGATATCAAAGCAAAGGCTCTCATTCTCCCCACCCTCCATTCCCTCCGGCAACACAAGGGACGGAAAACAGGTAGAAGAAAAAAATACCTTGCAGGACTAAAATGCCTGAAGGAAATTTTTAGAGAAAAGTGATAAGTTGTACTGAACATGATTGTGTGTCATATGTCCCATCACTAACAACATGCATCCCTTCACTTTTGGTTGTAAAGACGATAGCGAGGACGAACTTGAGTTCAAGCCTAGCAACTTATCATGTCTTTATTACTTCTGATGTTGAAGGATGATGCAATAATTCTTTCTTGCTCCCTTAGAACAGGCAACACGGGTTACCACAGTAGAGCCAGGAGTAGATCGGTGATTGAGAAAGTATCATACTGTTCCAGTACATCATGATGATTGATTAAATGAATCATTCAGTACCTGAGGGTGATAAGTGATCTAGCCAAATTTTAAGGATATATTAAGTGTTGTTCTGAAAACATGTTCTGAGAGCTTATTCCACATGTCAATAATAATGTCAGTGACGAAGGAATACTTCATACAACCCAGATAGATTCGGTGAAGCTTTAAGTTTTCGTCCATTTCTGTCGTTGGTGATTGCCGGCATCATCGTAAATGAATCTCATTATCGACGATGCTCATTTCTTTAATTATCTTCAAACGTTGGATCAGTTTGCCTCTCGGAGACGCCACTTTCTTTAGAGAGAACAAGTTTAATTCACGCAAGTTTGCCTCTGAGATGCCTCTTACTTAGGAGAGAACATGTTTAATTCGCGCCATCTGTCCTCATATGGTTTATAACACAAGGAAGGAATCACTTTAATTGCTCATCTCTGCACTACTTCCAATTTGATAACATCCTTGCTTAACCGGGTGGCCCAAAACTACACTGTATGTTGAAGGTGAGGATCCAAGTGAACTGAGGCATAGTGATAATATCACATCTTTGCTTTTGTGCATAATGAGTCTATTAATGAATCCTAACATTGTATTTGCTCTTTTTGACAGCTTCATTACAGCGCTGGTGGAAGTCAAAGTGACCCATAAACTCGGTGTCCTTTACCTTGTGGCCCATCGGTTCATAACTGAATTTTTTTGTTGAGGTCACCTGCTTGTAACAGCTGACATTTATTGACATTAAATGGTATTTGCCATTTTCTAGACCATTCAGCAATGTTATCTAGATCCTCTTCTAATCCTAGCCTATCTTCTTTAGTTAATATGGCACTGCCAATCTTTCTCAATATCGTCAACATAAATGATGAAAAGTCTAGGCCCCAGTACAGATCCCTGGAGGACCCCAGTAGTAACGGGTGACCACAGGTGATGATTCCCCCATTCATTACGACTCCCTGCTTCCCATCACGTCACCAGGCTTCTGTCCAGTTGCCTATGCAGCCAGTAATCCCCCAAGAAGACCCTGTCTGGACTTAAAGCATCAATTTAATGTGGAAATCTTTATCAAATGCTTTTTGGAAGTGCATAAATATCCTATCTATTGCTTTTGTCTTGTCTTGGGTATTTGATGATTTGTGATAAGATTCAAGTAGGTTTGTAAGGCATGATCTGCACCATCTAATACCATGTTGTCTATTGTTGACCAGGCTGTGTTGTTCCAGGTAGGCTGCGATTTTATCTCTAATAATCAACTTCAGAAGTTTACATAAAACTGATGTCAGGCTGATAGAATGGTCATTACCAGGCATTTCACGGCTTCCCTTTTTAGAATACAGTAGCAACGTCTGTCTTGCTGGACTATTCCAACCCGGAGAGATATATTGAATAATAGGTTAAAGGTGTGGCAATTTCGTGTTTTAATTACTCGTGGATAGAAACGATCAGGACCAGGACTTATTTTTATATCAATCTTCATCTTATCTGTGTTAGTATTTCTCCAACGGTGACGGTTGATTTTGGTATCGTATGTGTGCGTTATTTATCACTGCCTTAAAATTCGTGGCATTACTTTCTAGCGGAAAAACAAAACTGAAACAAAATAAACTTGTTTAGGGTTGTGGCTATGCTTTTATTTTCCACAATGGGTTCTCCATCCTGGTTTACTGAGGGTTCTATCCCACTCCTTATATGTTTTAGGATCTCTGTTACTATCTCGTGCAATACTCCATACTCTCTCTCTCTCTCTCTTGGCTTGGTGGATAAAAGTCTCTTTTACTTCTCCTCTGTAAGTGTCATATTGCGATATGGGGCCTTATCCTATTTCTCAGGCCTGTAGAGCTTATTTCTGCGCTGTATAGCTCTTGCAAGAGAGAGAGAGAGAGAGAGAGAGAGAGAGAGAGTTACATGGCGTTACATACATACACACACCAAAGACACTGAAGGTCTTACAGGGATGGTCTGGTCTTAACACCACCTCAGAGAAAAAAAAAGATAAATTCAGTCCCTCTTAAAAGCAGTAGAGAAAAAAATAATTGTAATGCATAGGCTCTCTCTCCCCAACCTCCTTTCCCTCCGGCAACACGATAGGACAGAAAACAGTTAGGGGAAAAAAATACCTTGCAGGAGTAATATGCCTGAAGGAAATCTTTATAGAAAAGTGAGAAGGTATGTAGTAGAATGAAATGAACATGTTACGCATCCCGTCACCACCGACATATACGCCTTCATTTTCTTTGCTGTAAAGACAACAGTGAGGATATATTGTGAACTCCAGCCGTGTAACCTACCATGTCTGTATTACTCGTAATGTGGAGGGATGTTACAATGATTTTTCCTTGTTCCCTTAAAGCAGACGACACGGGTTCATCAGTGTTTGTATGCATACCACGGCATAGCCGGGGCGAGATCCGTGGTTTGAGAAGGTAGCATAATATACCGCTACGTTATGATGACCGATTGAAAGAATTATTTAATACCGGAGCGTGACAAGTGATGATAAGACTTAATTATGAACATTTCAATAGTGTGGCTCTGAACAATACATTGTGGGAGCTTATTCCACACCTCAGGAATGTCTCTGAAGAAACATTTCGTTCAGTCCAGATTATACAATTCGCAACTCCAGAGAAATTTTCAATGTCGACGTTTTTGAATTATTTATTGACAAAGTACAAGGGAACACAAAAGAATTCAAACAACACCAGACCATTGGGTGTCCATACGAGGCTGTTTGCGACAGCGGAAGATGTCAGAAACTCACAGATTAGTGTGGTAAAAGTTAACACGTATACAGATAATTCAAAGAAAATAACCTACAGATTGTCATTGTGATTATGGAGGCTCAAATAATGTAGTTATGGACTTGAAGTGAAGTGTTTATCATATCTATTTCAAACGTATCTATAGCACTGCTTTTAACCACTCAACCACTCTAATTAGCAAATCGTTCCATATGCTAACAATCCTGTTGAAGATACAAGTACCTTGCCTCATCCGAAGCAAAATGTTTGCCTACGAGTTTGTGTCCATCATTAAAGGTGATATCAGATGAATCAAGTCTTGAGTGACTTGATAGATCAAGATTATCAAAGCCTTTGATAATCTTGAATCCCTGTGTTAGATCACCTCTTAACCTTCTCTTTTCTAAGCTAAATAGATTCAAGTCGTTTAGTCTGCTCTCGTTGGAGTTGTTTCTCAGTCCGGGTTTCATCTTAGTAGCTCAACGCTGCAATTTCTTTTTTTTTTTTCTTTTTTTGAAGGATGACCAAACTGAACATAGTTGAAGAAACTCAATTCTCTCAAAGTCTCTCCTCATATGCTTTGTTACACACGGATGGAACCAATTTTATTGTTCTTCGCTGCACTGCTTCCAGTTTAAGAATATCCTTACTTAAATGGGGAGCCCCAGAACTCCACTGTATTTTCCAGGTGGGATCTAACTAGACACAGATAGAGTGACAATATCACATCCTTGCTCTTCGTTAATAAATCTTCATATCCTATTTGCTTTTTTGACAGTTTCGTTACAATGTTTGGAAGAATTTGAAGTTGTTGGAGACGGTGACCACTAGAACCATCATACAACAGGTGTCCTTTATCTTGCCGTCCATCAGTACATAACCAATTTTTTTTTGGTTAAAGTTTCCCTTCCTGTAAGAGGCGACATTTATTGACGTTGAACGGCATTTACCATTTTTCTAAATCGTTCAGCAATGTCATCTAGTTCCTCTTGTAATTTTAACTTATCTTCTTAAGTTAACGTGGCAGTGCTGATCCGTGTGCCACCTGCAGATTTGGACACTTTAAGATACTGAGCCTCACGTCAATATCATTAAAATGAATGACGAAAGTATGGGCCCCAGGACGCACTCCTGAGGGACCCCAGTCGTAACGGGTGACCACAGGTGGTGATTCCCCCATTCATTACGACTCTCCTTCCCATCACGTCACCAGGCTTCTGTCCTGTTATCTATACAATCAGTAATCATTTCCCAAGGCCCTGAACCTCATGCATCAATCTACAGTATGAGGCTTTGTTGAATTACATTTTTTTTTTTTTGAAGTCTAGAGATATAGTATATAATGTCGTTGTTTCTGAATA
The DNA here is from genome assembly GCF_036320965.1 of Panulirus ornatus. NCBI lineage: Eukaryota > Metazoa > Arthropoda > Malacostraca > Decapoda > Palinuridae > Panulirus > Panulirus ornatus. Next base: position 96,834,857 of record NC_092224.1, on the reverse strand, counting down.
ACTCAAGATGAAATTCAAGGTTTGTCAAGGTTTGTTTCTACCTTCTAAAACCATGCTGTGTGTATTAATGAAAAGACTATGTTGTTCAAGATAAGCTACGCTTTCATCTCTGATAAGCGACCCCAGAATTTTACACATGATTGATGTGAGGCTAATAGGACGGTAATTGCCAGGTATTTCACGCTTCCTCTTTTTGAACACAGGAACAACATCTGCCAATCTACATTCCTACAACACTGTTCCATCCTGGAGATTTTTATTGAAAATATAAGTTAACGGTTTTGGCAATTTCGTGTTTGACGTTTTTAATCGCTCGTGGATAGAAACGATCAGGACCTGGGCTTTTATTATAAGTCTTCAGCTTATGTGTGTGTTCATATTTACCTGTAACATTGAATTCTGGTACCGTGAGAGACCTGAACCTTGATAAGGCTTTCTGTAGCCTTGGACATACGTCCTACTAAGGAAGGAAAGGCTGAAGATACGAACCAGAGACTCGGTCTTTGATAAAACATTCCTTCCTCCTCCTTCAGTCTTGGACATGGGTCTTGTCCTGGAAGGTGAGGCTGAGGGTGGACACGAGAGTCGAATCTTGATAAGGTCTCTTGTCCTGCCAAGGATTAAGATCGGTGCAGTAACCGACCTTTGATAAGGCCTTCTGTAACCTTGGGCTTAACTGCTGTGAAAGAGAATTCTGGCGAGTAAGACGCGTTATCCAATAAGAGAACATTAAGTTTGTACGGCAGACGACCGTAGATTTCATCCCAAGTAACCAAATAAGTAAGATTGAGACAAGGAAAGTATGGGGACTGAAAGCCATTTGTTTTCAAAATTCTATGTTGCTTTCCGCGGGATTTATACCTGACAGAATGTGGTGAAATAGAGAGAAATTACAGAGATGAGGAGTAATCCAAGTAAAGAAGAAAGGAATGTCAAGTGTTTTCTAGGCCAATCTGAAAACCTTCCGAGATGTGGTTGCTTTTCGGACGTGATTGTAGCTCATGGGTAAGCTCAAGAATTTTAATTATGGTCAGGTAGAGTACAACTGGAGTGTGTTTGCTGAAGATGTGAGAGGTGGGTATAATTTGTCTCGGGAGGACTTGTTCGGTGCTTGACTTTAAAGATGTAGTAGATGTATGCCATGTGGTTTTACCCCTGTATGAGATGTGGTTTTACGTATGAGGACTTGTAAAGGTAGGACTGGTTCTGAGAGGTGGTTCAGTAGGAGCTTATTGGAAAACCTGTTCAGCAGGGCAAAACAAAATGAAGACTCCTAACCCCATTTACATACGAGTGTTTGGCCTTTGGCTTTGAAGAGGAAGTGACCGAGAAGAATATGTGAAAGAAAGAGGCGTGGGGACAAGAGCAGAAAGTTACGAGACTCGAGGATATTTCAGAAAAAGAAAACAGACTATGACACATCTACTACGTACCGTATCGATTTCTTCAGAAATGTTTCAGGACACAACACAAGAAGGAAGACTATATATATAAGTCGAGACGGAAGACTCTCACGCCTAAATCGTTGGGGTTGTTGAGGAAAATGTAGAAATGAAAAAGAAAATAGGCCAAACAAATGAAAAAGAGAGGATATTTTGACTATGGAGTGAAAGTAGATATTTTCGCATTATAGCATAGGGAATTCATGGAAAGCCAGATAACAGGGAACCTGATGGTCTATGAAAAGGGGTATTTGCTGGAGGCTAGTGCTATGAAAATGCATCTTACTGCACGTCCGATGTTAGACATCGTTAGTGTAGGTGATATAGGAAAAAAAAGTTGGTTCTTTTATGATCATATCCATTAAGATTTACAGTCTATATAGATCTGTATCAGATGAAGGACCCTCGTCTTCAAGGATGGGATGTACGTCAAGTCTCCAGCAGGAGGAAATAACAGAAGTAACCAAAGAAGTTCTTTCAAAAAACTTTCAGGAGACCTTTAGAAAAATTTCCGGATGTATTTCTTTGCAGAAATGTGGAGCGAAATAGGGTTCCACGCCCGAAGCTGTGTTGGGTTCAAGTTGTCGAAGGCAGGACACAGCACTGAGGCATAAAATGCAAAGGTCGGCTAAAGGGGATGATTGGTGGCGTTTGGTTCAGCAAAGGAGGAGGAATCTTTGACTCGTTTTCCTTTCGAATCTGAATGTTTTAAACTCCACAAACCCGACCACACTACAGTCCTCCACCTACAGGTCTTCCTCATTATAGGATCAAACTATCTATCCTGTCTTACCCTGAGGCTTTGTTTCGGCGATAAGATTAGGCTTTGTCATGTGATCAAATGAAAGGGATGGCAAATTGTTTTGATGAGATGACGTAGAAGAGCTTTGATTAGTAGACGATAGTGCAGAGAAAGCAGAATTCTAGAATGTAATCATTTAGTTCTTTTAAAGATGACTTAATGATACGGTTTGCTCATCTCTGATCTATTTTTCTTTCCCTGGTGTGTCTACGATTAGTTTTTCTATTTTCTTAAGTGCTTGTCTAAATTCCAGGGCCTACTGTTAAAAGAAAAGGTTAAATCAAGGAGATGAAGTACATAGACATATATAGTTTTGTTAAAGGAAAACGAGAAATCGGTTTTTCCAGTACATTGTTCCTAAAACGCGTAAAAAACACCGTTCATTAAGTTACGAGTGAGTGCTTGAGAAACCCATAGTACAGAGGATTTGATGGTCTATGAGGAGATTATATGCTAGAGGACAGTGCATTGGAATACATGATAAAGCCAGAGAAGATAGGACCTGATATTTAGAACAAGGTCATCTGCTGGAGGACGGTACATTGGAATCATTAGGAAAGCCAGAGAGCAAAAGACCTGATGGTCTATGACGATGTTTCCACTGGGGAACAGTGCTAGGAAATACAAGGGAAAGCCATATAACAAAAGACCTGATGGTCTATGACGAGGTTATCTGCTGAAGGACAGTAATCATAAGGAATTTCTCCCATTCTCTCACTGACGAAACCTGCAGATCACCAAGCAGGTATGATCTCGTGGCCTCAATGAGGGTATTTCGTATACCGCCACCAGTGTAAGAATCTGCTGAGAGTTGATTTGAACTATTTCTCCTCAAACGAACAGAGAAATACGCAACCCATAAAAAATTCACATGTACTCGATGAAAAATTAAACTAGGTTGACATTGGTGTATGACCTGCATCATTACGGATACTGGTGAATGTTGATATCTGACTGGAGATAAACTGAGTTACACTGACACCCTTGTATACTCCGTGGTGTAGCGGTTAGCGTTACTGACCATGAAGCATGCACGGGCCGCTCGGTGCCTGATTCCACCTGGCTTCAAATTCTGGTTGCGGCGGTCGGTCCAGTGTCTCCCTAGCTGTTCATCCTCCCCCGTCACGAGCAGCAGCTGTAACAACAAACGACCTACAGCCACGCCCGCGGCACTACAGCATCCCGAACCCAACTTCAGGAACCTCCTGCAACCCACCTACAGTCCAGGAGTCATGATGCAGGCCACACCCACCTCCTCCTGCAACCCAACTTCAGTCCAGGAGCCATGATATAGGCCACACCCACCTCCTCCTGCAACCCAACTACAGTCCAGGAGCCATGATATAGGCCACACCCACCTCCTCCTGCAACCCAACTACAGTCCAGGAGCCATGATATAGTCCACACCCACCAACTCCTACAACCCAACTACAGTCCAGGAGCCATGATGTAGGCCACACCCACCTCCTCCTGCAGTAGCTCCACGTTGGCTCGTCAGCCACGCACTTCTCCCACGTGCACCTGCTTCATGTGACGCCTCTTACAAGCATCACAGGACACACACACCTGCCAAGCCTGTCACGTATCACTCTTTACCTCCTCTTCACCATAACCCTGCATCGTCAGTAGCTCAGTGCCCTCTGTTGCCTCACCTTGTATATCTTATTTAACAAAGCATTGTTGTTGTTGTTGTTGTTGTTGTTGTTGTTGTTTTTGTTTTTGTTTGTTGTTGTTAAACATGTTTCCGTGCCCCTCTCTCATTTACAAGACTCCAACAACTCGTACCAGAATACCCACTAGACGTGTGTAGAAAAGAAAATAATAACCCAGAATATGAAGAAGAACGTATGTTCCTTGTATCAAAGAAAACCTCTGAAAACAGACAGTGAGTATGTAACCAAGTGAACCACATAAACTCTGACTGAAGCTGAATAATGAGATCGACTAAAAACGCCGCCTTACACCATCTTAACCACTAAAAAAAAAACGAAAAAAAAAAAACCAATTTGATGACATTTTAATTCTTTTTTAGTTTCATGTTGCCGGGGGCATTGGCTCGCCAGGGATGTGAGGGACTGATATCATCCTGATATCTTCGCACTGGCTCGCCAGGGATGTGAGGGACTGATACCATCCTGATTTCATCCTGATATCTTCGCTGATTTGGCTGAGATAACAACATTAGGAGTGAGTCTTCGAGTGCAAGGACGAGAGGGATATATGCCATCCAGGCTAATGGAACAGGGTGACTCCTTGTTTAATCATTCAGTCTCGTGAAATATGAAGCAACTCAGTGGCCGTCCAGGAGTTTGTAATGAAGCAATGATAGATGTATCTCGAAGTTTCTCTAGAGAGATATGGGGGAGGAAAATAAAGGAACAAATACTGGAAGAAGAGAGCAAACTATCGATTCTGGAAGTAAGACAAAGGTATACCTGGAAACCTCAAGAGAGGGTTATTAGTATCTTGAAGCATAGCTGGAAAGAACTGGAATGCTAAAAACCTTGAAGAAGAAAAGTGCTCCATTTCCTCGATCTAGAATCTAGATGTTCCTATGAAAAGTGCTTTATTTCTTCGATCTAGAATCAAGATGTTCCTATGAAAATTACTCTATTTCCTCGGTCTAGAATCTAGATGTTCCTATGCAAAATGAATGGTAAACAAAACAGTCAAGTTTGGAGGGGAAAAAATATTGACGTCTTGAAGTCTATAATAAATATCAGTTCCAGGAACTGTGGAACACGACTAGCCATGAGAGCTGGAAATATCAAAGTGGCAGATCAAAAGGAAAGAAATACCTTGATCTGGAACTGACGTAGCGCGGATTGTGAGGCGATAGCGATTGATTCCGTCTAACAGTATAGAATCATTCTGGAGACGTGAATATCAGGAGTTCCCAAAAGTCTCTCTCAGGATCATGTATTAGTTAAGTGTAAGATAAAGGAAAGGATATCACCAATGGATCTCAACTTGTAGAAGCTGTGTTGACGATCAGAGAAAACCCTAGAGTGATACATTGAGGGCTTGGGACCTGGGTAGATGACTCAAAGCCTTTGGAATGACAACATTCTGGAAAGGTGGATGTCCGTAGACATGAAAGACTTCATATATGGCTCCACTTGTTGCTGGCTACGCTCAGACTTCATCACCGGGGATGCTCATCCACGTCGTAGTCTGATTTCTACAATGGTCCACCCCCTTCTACCCTACCCTGAACTTGTGTCTGTTCTCTTCCTTTTGCATCTCATCCCCTCCAGTACGCATCAAAGGCTCGCCAGCCATCTGCTCATCTGGTCCCTCCTAGTGGATGGGTGTATGTGATCCGCATCTCTCTACTCCTACACACACACACACACACACACACACACCCACGCACACACACACAGTGTGCTCGACCCTTACTCGTCCGTACCCCATAGAGGAGTACAAACAAATGGGATGCGTGTGTCATCCTAAACTCCTTTGAATTCTCTTTGTATAGGATCAGCAGGCCGTTCCCCGCCGCACCAGTAGAGGACTGAGTGGCCAATGAAGAGTTTCTTCAGACTACCAGATTACCATAAGATATCAGGACACGGTTACTATTGGAAGCCGAACGGCTTAGGTGAACCTGTGGGGTCGGAATCGTTCTTCGAAAGGTTAGGATCGGTTTTGGAATCTCGATGAAGCATCGGAGGTTTTTTTTCTTATTTTCTCTGTTGTTACGATTTATAAACTCGCTTGATGATGAAGATTCCTTCCACACATTCATATAAACATACATTTTATATATATGCCAGAGTATATAATGATCAAACGAAGTCTATTCTAGACAACTTTACCACAGTGTGCCAGAAAATCGAACCCACATCACCGAAAATGGTAGAAAGACAACGTTCCCCTGGATCGGCCTTCGATTTGGGTGACCCGGGTTCGATTTTCTACCGCTCAGTGGTGATATTGTTTATATATATATATATATATATATATATATATATATATATATATATATATATATATATATATATATATATTGGAAAGGATCACAATTTTGCGCGTGATCAAGATAATCCTATGAGTCCAAGGGGAAATGAGACACGATAAGTTCCCAAGTGCACTTTCATGTAATAATCACATCATCAGGGGAGACAGAAGAAAGAAATATAAGTCAGTTAGTATACAACGAAGAGACGTAGCTAGGACGCCATTTGGTAAACAAGTCACTACCCAAATAGAGCGCGTTCGAGTCTGGCATCAAGTGTATCATAAACTTATTATGTGGAAAAGACGTGGAACGTTTACAAATTTGTATAGACCTTCACTAATGTTAAGATTATAAATCTTTGTGTGTTTTGATAATAGAAGATTCAATGATATTTCTCGTGGTAACCTTGATTTTATTCACATTTACTCTCAGCTTTCTCCTTTCACACACTTTTCTAAACTCAGTCACCACCTCCTGCAGTTTCTCGCTCGAATCAGCCACCAGCACTGTATCATCAGCAAAGAGCTACTGACCCAATTCCCAGGCTCTCTTATCCCCCGCATACTGCATACTCGCCCTTTCCTCTAAGACTCTTGCATTTACCGCCCTCACAACCACATCCATAAACAATTTTAACAACCAAGGAGACATCACACACTCCTGCCGCACACCAACCTTCATTTGGAACCATTCACTCTCTTCTCCTCCCACTCGTATACACGCCAAACATCCTTGACAAAAACTTCTCTCTGCTTCAAGCAGCTTATCTCCCACACCTTATCCTCTTAAGACTTCCACTAAGCATCTCTATGAACCCTATCTATTGCCTTCTCGAGATTCAAAAATGCCACACACACACATACACACACACACACACACACACACACACACACACACACACACACACACACACATAGTAAACCAGTCAGGTGTTCCATTTGGGAAGCTATCTTACCCAAAAATAGCAAGTTCGAAGCCAAAGTACCATAGGTATATCATATATCTAAATTACGAAACGTTTCGGACATCTCCTTGCCCATCGTCATAAGTCTTGAGATAAGCCTTTCCATAGTGAAACAAATGTATAACGATACATAAGAATTGATTAAAAGTTTCTAAACATTATCTAAATGAATTGAAAGTATATAACACGTGAATTATACTTATATATATATTAGTAAATTCATATAGCACAAAGCAAATACAAGTTCTCCCATGTTTCAGCGGTATGCACACTCCATGTAGATATAAATCATATACATATCGATTGATAAAAAGTTTCCTAAGTTCATATGAAGGAATTATGGTTATAGATGAAGTAATACGTACTAACAAACTTCACAGAATATCCCAATAGCGCCAAACAGTCACAAGTTTACTAGGTTTTGAAAGAGGTTCCACATTCCACTCTCCATGGCTTGAGTTTCAGTACTGAGTACTGAATCTGGGTCGATACTTACACCCTCTGTGTCAGTAGGTTGTAGACAGTAGCCGCCCTTAGGGAAGTACAACCCTCCTGACGCAGGAGTGTTGAACTATTATACACCTAAACTCCCCCTTTTTTAACTCTTTATCTTTATTGACCTTTCTTATCTTCTCTTTTTCCTATCGACTCTGAGGTTTTTCACTTTCCTCTTATTCATTTTTCTTTCGCCTTCCTCCTCCTCCTCTTTATCTTTATTGACCTTTTTATCTTCTCTTTTCCCTATCGACTCTGAGATTTTCACTTTCCTTTATTCATTTTTCTTTCCCCCTCCTCCTCCTCCTCCTCTTTATCATTTATGGTCTTGCCTCACAGTCAGGACTTCTCTCGTGGTTGGAGTATTTATCTTAGGATGAAAAATAAAGGCTGAAGTGATCCACTTTTCTTCTCTTTTTTTTTGGTGTATGTGGGGGTGAGGGGGAGAGAAATTTCTGTTTTCCTTGCTCTCTCTCTCTCTCTCTCTCTCTCTCTCTCTCTCTCTCTCTATCTCTCTCTCTATCTCTCTCTCTCTCTCTCTCTCTCTCTCTCTCTCTCTCTCTCTCTCTCTCTCTCTCTCAAACCATATAACTCAGAGGATGAAAGTCCTCCAAATGTGTGTGTGTGTGTGTGTGTGTGTGTGTGTGTGTGTGCGTGTGTAAATAAAGCCCCAGAATACGTCACTGGAAGAGAGCAAAATATTGGCAGTTGGAAATTTTGGATGGCATGAAACATAGAAACTCCACCTGGGAAAATGTGGAAGACTGGCAGCTGGAGGAGAGCGGAAATATCGAAGCTTGAAGCAGGAAACATGAATATGCAGACGCGTAAATCGCAAGGAAATGTAGGCCTTTGGAAAAGTGAAAGGCTCTGAAAAATATGATGCGGGGGGGGGGGGTGGAGGGGAGAGGGTAGGGAGGGAGGGAGAAACGGAAAGGGAGAGGGAGAGGAGGGGGGGTAAAGGGAGAAGGTTGGAAACGTAGGATTCTGAAATCATGAAAGGGAGGAAAATGTCCAAAAAAAAAGAAAAAAAAGGACTATATCAGAATGGTTCCCGTGGTCTTTGATCATCCTATCTTTTTTTTTTCTTTACCCCATCTTGTCGGTTGAACTCACTTGGATGTGCGTGATTGCTTCTCTTCCCACCCCCTTTTTTTCCCCCCCTTCGGTACACAACTGTGGATGAATAATGATCTCTCTTTTTTTTTATCCTAACGCAGTGTTGTCCTTCCTTATGTCTCCACGACCGCTGCCACCACACCTCCCTTGTAGACGTAGGTGGAGACTGGGATTATGGAAGAACGTAATGTAATCTGTCATCTCCATATACTCCGTCCAAGAAGCGTCGTCCGATCCTAGATGGCGAGGTGGGTGACTTAGACAGAGAATTCTCAGAAATATGCCAATCCACATTCCCACGACCAAGTGGTGTACGAGAGATACCTACGTATTGCCCACTGGTCGTGCGAGACAATTGATAATGGTAGGACTGGAGGGTCTGGAGATCCCTCCCTTATTTCCAGCACTACCTTCCAGGAAGAGAAAGAAAAGAGGAAAGAGGATTGCTCCTCGAAGGCTCAGGTTGGTTGAATAAATGCGGATGTAACCAGGATGTGAAGAAGAGGGTGAGAGACAGGTGCTACGTAGGAGGAGGGAAACGTGGATATTCCTGCTTGGAGTAAGACTAAGCTAGAGGGGAAAGGGATTACAATGGATTGGGAATGTCCAAGTGGGCGAAGCCCAGGGTTATGATATATTGACTAAAAAAAAACAAAATAAAGGATTGGGTGACGCCTCGTTTGAAGGAGGGGTTGTGAGACTATGTTAGGTAAGGGAAGTGATCTTCAAGAAATGATATGGGCAAGAATTAATGTAGACTAAAAGAAATGAGTAATTGCCAATGCTTATGATAGCGAGAGGAGTGAGGAAGAGAGGAGTGTTCAGGAAGGAAGTGAGTGAGTACTTAAACAATTGTAAAGCAAGGGAGGGGACTGCAATGCAAAATTAGGGATCGCAGTAGCCGAGCGCATGATTGTGGGGTATAGGGAACCCGATGTAGATGAAAGTGGAGGACAGCTTGTTGAGTTGTGTTCTGAACAAGGATTGTCAGTTGGGATTACTTGGAACAATCGAAATATCTAAGTGAAGTGGATGATTGGGACTGAGGGGGTTAATGGGCACTATTAGATTATGTATGTAACTGACAGGTATGCAAGGGAGAGATTATTGAATATGAACGTGCTGAGAAGGCCAACGTTTTCAAGCTGCGTCCATACCATTTCCATTCATGATATAGACCCGTATTTGCGTGTGAAAAGCAATGCGAAGGCCACTGCTATTTACGAGTGTAAGATCTGATATTCCCTCACATCTCTCAATGTAGGTCCAGCATCTCAAACAGCACTGAAAGTTACGTCAAAGATAATTTTTTTGGTAACCACTTGCACTAAACTTTCCTCCAACTCCATCATTATACACAAGATCCTCACTTGCAGCCAGAACTAAGACTCATATGTTCTCGTCATGGGCAGGTTTCTTTACGAAATATATTTGGGCAGTACCACACTACCAGACAAGGATCCTCCCCTTCATAGGTACCATAACGAAGTGTATTAGGGTATTACCACACTACCAAACACGGATCCTGCCTTCAACAGATACCGGTACCTTAAAATCTATGACGATCGAATCTTGCTTATTACAAATATCTACCAATAGGTCACACAATTCATCGTTTGTCTCTACCTCGTCTGCTGGGGTGTCATTTCTTACAAAACTCATCTTTAATTTCCCGCAAAAGGGGTTCTGATGAAATCAACTGCTAAAAGAAAGTAACACAGGATTTAGATTAGCTTTAACTAAAAGCAAGACATCGCCACCTACTTTATATCCCCTTTCACTGATGGATAGAAGGCACCTTGTGTATCTGGCAAGGAATTCTATGTCCTTAATGCCTATCTAACCAGGAATCAAAGACACCAGTCATACAGCAGTTTTCTTCCAATGGATTTGTCTCTATATCTCAAAATGTCTCACGTAAACTCCTGGCGATAATTCAAAATGGTGTGGCGTATGTCTGAGACTTTTTGTGTGAGGCACGGACGGAAGAGGATGTGTCCCTCTCTTAGTTATGACCTTTCCAATATATCAGAATGGGCAAACAACAGCATGACCATATCAATGTCAAAACCCCACTCCATTCACCACTCTAAAAACATAATGTTGGGCCTAACTATATTCTGAAGACACAGCATTATCAACATCACAATGTCTACTCCTGAAAAAATTCTCCTTTTGAACGATTGTTTCATATGTATAGTGACTTTAAATTAGGACAGATCGTTGTCCATCTCGTTATTAGCTAGAGTGTGATATCAAGTCTTCCATCTTATTAGCTAGAGTGTGATACCAAGTCTTCCATCTCATTAGATTTCCAGGGATCACCTTTCTCCAACCATCCCTTCTCTGTATATCGCCATGTTGCTGCTGCTGCTGCTGCTGCTCCTGCTGCTCTCTCTCTCTCTCTCTCTCTCTCTCTCTCTCTCTCTCTCTCTCTCTCTCTCTCTCTCTCTCCTCTCTCTCTCTCTCTCTCTCTCTCTCGTCTCCTCTCTCATCTCTCTCTCTCTCTCTCTCTCTCTCCTCTCTCTCTCTCTCTCTCTCTCTCTCTCTCTCCTCTCTCTCTCTCTCTCTCTCTCTCTCTCTCTCTCTCTCTCTCTCTCTCTCTCTCTCTCTCCTCTCTCTCTCTCTCTCTCTCTCTCTCTCTCTCTCTCTCTCTCTCTCTCTCTCTCTCTCTCTCTCTCTCTCTCTCTCTCTCTCTCTCTCTCTCTCTCTCTCTCTCTCTCTCTCTCTCTCTCTCTCTCTCTCTCTCTCTCTCTCTCTCTCTCTCTCTCTCTCTCTCTCTCTCTCTCTCTCTCTCTCTCTCTCTCTCTCTCTCTCTCTCTCTCTCTCTCTCTCTCTCTCTCTCTCTCTCTCTCTCTCTCTCTCTCTCTCTCTCTCTCTCTCTCTCTCTCTCTCTCTCTCTCTCTCTCTCTCTCTCTCTCTCTCTCTCTCTCTCTCTCTCTCTCTCTCTCTCTCTCTCTCTCTCTCTCTCTCTCTCTCTCTCTCTCTCTCTCTCTCTCTCTCTCTCTCTCTCTCTCTCTCTCTCTCTCTCTCTCTCTCTCTCTCTCTCTCTCTCTCTCTCTCTCTCTCTCTCTCTCTCTCTCTCTCTCTCTCTCTCTCTCTCTCTCTCTCTCTCTCTCTCTCTCTCTCTCTCTCTCTCTCTCTCTCTCTCTCTCTCTCTCTCTCTCTCTCTCTCTCTCTCTCTCTCTCTCTCTCTCTCTCTCTCTCTCTCTCTCTCTCTCTCTCTCTCTCTCTCTCTCTCTCTCTCTCTCTCTCTCTCTCTCTCTCTCTCTCTCTCTCTCTCTCTCTCTCTCTCTCTCTCTCTCTCTCTCTCTCTCTCTCTCTCTCTCTCTCTCTCTCTCTCTCTCTCTCTCTCTCTCTCTCTCTCTCTCTCTCTCTCTCTCTCTCTCTCTCTCTCTCTCTCTCTCTCTCTCTCTCTCTCTCTCTCTCTCTCTCTCTCTCTGCCTGTTCTTCAGGGCATTATTTTGGTCACTGCTCGCCTGAGCTGTCTGCACGCGTCGTCCCTCACTATCAAAGGCTTTTGGACGCTGTGCCCTCGTCTGCCTTACGCTTCCAACAGTTTCTATGTGGAGGCCAACCACTCATAGCTTGACCGTTATAATACCTTCTTTTTAACCTGATCGGCGAAGCTGTGGAATTACCTCTTCCCCTTTTACGTCTTTCTCTTCTCTCGTGACCTCTCTGCCTTTGAGGTTCAGGTCGACAAAGACCTGTGGTGCTCCTGATTAATTTCTGCTTTCATTCTCCTTTGCTCTTTTCCTTTTCACACGAGATGGCCTTGAGTGGGCATGGTTTTCTTGCGCCCTGTCGGTCTCTGAAGAAGAAATCAATAATAGTAATGATGATAATAATAATAATAATGATAATAATAATAATGATAATAAATAATAATAATAATGATAGTAATAATTATAATAATAATGATAATGATGTAATAATAATAACAATAATGATAATAATTCTAAAAAGAAGAAGAAGAAGAAGAAGAAGAAGAAGATGAAGAAGAAGAAGAAGAAGAAGAAGAAGAAGAAGAAGAAGAAGAGGAAGAAGAAGAAGAAGAAGAAGAAGGAGAAGGAGAAGAAGAAGGAGAAGAAGAAGAAGAGGAAGAAGAAGAAGAAGAAGAAGAAGAAGAAGGAGAAGAAGAAGAAGAAGAAGAAGAAGAAGAAGAAGAAGAAGGAGAAGAAGAAGATTTGATGCATAAAATTATACTGAGATATGAACTGAACGCTGGAAAATACGTAAGGAAAAACCCTGAACATCAGGTGTTAGAAGTCAAATTACTCCCTGGAACGGAAGCTGGAATCTTGATGTATTAGTATCTTGAATCGAAATTTAGAAATCGAAATCTTGGCATCGTAAAACTAACGGATTCTGAAATTTCAGCCTTGGAGACTTGAACCTAGAAAGCAATCATTTCGAAAGTCAAAATACCGTAATATAAACTTCTGGAAAGCTGGAAGGAAGGCTCGCTGCCTGGAATACTTTCAAATATCGAAGTCAGAAGGAGGAAACCTGAAAATACAGATTATATTCCCGAGAAAATATACTAGCGTAAAGGTAAGAATCTTTCGAAAACGGGGTAGCAAATGGAAAATGGGAGTATGAGAGGCTGGACTTTTAAGAGTTTGGAAATGTATATTGAATACAGATTCATGCCATCATTCATATGCTTACCGTATTTTCCTGTCAGCCGATATAGACATATGTCTACTGAGCTAGCTCAAAATTCTCTTATCTTCACTATCAGTATTTTGTATGATAAACGATAAGTAAACAAGAAGCCCATACAAGATTACGTTGATAGATGTATTTAACTTAGTATTGAGTAACATACAAGTCGCTCCTGCCTCACAGATACCTGTCTATCAACCAATATAGAGAGAAGGATGAACAGCTAGGATGGCCGTGGTTTGACTTCTTCACCAAAGATTCAACCCCGAGCTGGCCCGTGCGTGACTCATGGTCAGCAACGCCAACCACTACAACATCACGCAGAATTTATAGGGGAAAAAAAAATATGCTATTCAGTATACCACAACTAACACAAAGGATTGTCCTATATGCAGTGAAGACTGTGTATATCATCCTTGAGTTGTCGTAAACTGCTTAAGACGGTAGTCAATATCATCGTGAGCTGATTAAGACGGTAGTCAAGAATATCGTGAGCTGATTAAGACGGTAGTCAAGAA
>NC_092224.1:96810882-96815882 GCF_036320965.1 Panulirus ornatus | reverse complement strand
ATACCTTTCCCCTTCTTTGTTCTGATATCTTGGCTTCCTGAAGCTGATAACGAAGCTGAGCGAACTCCCAGACATGATAAAAAGATAAATGATGGAAGATCTTGCAATATGCCTTTAACAACACACACACACACACACACACACACACACACACACACACACACACACACACACACATACACACACACACACACACACACACATACACACACACTAACCATGAGTCAGCACGGGTCAGCGTGGGGTCGGACTCGCATGGGTTCGAATCCTATGCGCGTTAGTGGGCCTACACCCAACCCAGGTGTTATCCTGGGGCTGTTGTGTTGTTGTTCTTCAAACTGTTGGGGAACGAGGTTGTAAAACGTTGATGATCAACATTTACCGTTGATACGCTCTCTCTCTCTCTCTCTCTCTCTCTCTCTCTCTCTCTCTCCTCTCTCTCTCTCTCTCTCTCTCTCTCTCTCTCTCTGGAAGAAAAAAAAACAAAACAAAATCCGAGTTTTGGGTTTTTGACATGAAATTTGTGGCTTTATTTGCGAGATTTAGCAGATAATGTAGCCCTCTGGGCACCATGAAACGTTTGGCAAATACATCTTTTTTTTTCACTCTCTCTCTTCTCACTTAGGAACGTTTCTGGACTTTATTTTGGTCATTCTTATAAATGTTTTGACGAGATACATGGACGTTAAGGTAACTGGTTATCCTTTCGCCAACTGAAACTGAATATTTGACAGACAAATATTGGCGGTCTATTGAATGATATTCGCGTATTGAATGATTAACACGAACGTTTTGACGATAATCCTTTATCAATGTATCTCTTTATTTACTCATTGATTGGTTATGTATCAGCATGTATCCTGGGAATGATATGGACATTTTGAGGGCTACAATGGACGCTTTGGGAAAACAAAAGTGATAATCCTTTTGAACGAAAATGATACCTTTTTCCTTCACATTGATCTTTGGATTAATGGTTGAAGGTTTCGACAATCACTATTGTCGAAATGGGAATAGATTAAAGACCTACTGGTTCATAAAGAAAAGCTTTTGATGTTAGTTCACAAAATGTAACTGTAAGCATTCGAAACCATTGCATATATATAAATATATATATATAAATATATATATATATATATATATATATATATATATATATATATATATATATATATATATAAATAAATAAATAAATAATATATATATATATATATATATATATATATATATATATATATATATATATATATATATATATATATATATATATATACACATATTTTCATATCTTTTAGCTCCTCTTATTTCAGGAGGATGAGCGTAGACAACCTCTCCATAACTGGCCATAATATATTGATTCATGCACATAACATTTCGCCTTGCGTGCATTGGCCATCTCTAGGCGAAAATAAAGTACACAACACAATCTCCACCTCTAAGGAGGTCGAGCTGCCCCAGGAGATAGAATAGGAAGACAAGGAGAGAGAGAGAGAGAGAGAGAGAGAGAGAGAGAGAGAGAGAGAGAGAGAGAGAGAGAGAGAGAGAGAGAGAGAGAGAGAGAGAGAGAGAGAGAGGTGGGGACACCGTGACCTGAGCTGTGGTCAAATGCTATGACCTCGAACACTAATTTCGATGCCGCTCTTAGAAGGAGGAGGAGGAGGAGGAGGAGGAGGAGGAGGAGGAGGAGGAAGAGACTCCTCCTCATGCAACGGTACGCATCGCCAAACACCCATAAGCCACTGCACTGTACACCACAGTACCACATTTACTAAAGCACAAATACTGAGAATTATCATTTACCACAAAAACCCCAAATCAGCCACCACATCCTAATGTTGCTTAGCAACGAAGACACACCCTAGAGACATTCCAGTTAAGGTTAATGTGGTTTACCCATTCTGCTCTGTGTGACTTGGGGACAGCACATCCCCCCCTCCAAAATGTATTTCGCTATACTGGCCATGCTAGATGTACCCTGGAGGGCATCGCATCGTTAACCACATTAATGAAAGGGCGCCCTGACAGCACCACTGGCGGGTATGAGCCATAAAAGATGATGATATGCAAAGCAACTTCTGCACCGTCGCTTGAGGCACAGATAAACAGTGTCTACAAGTCTTTTTGGAAGCTTGTTCATATACGTGATTAGATCAACGTCAACCAACACACACTCGAACATGGCGGCCACCATCCCTTCTCTTTGATGGTAGACTACTTCGACGGAGGGTAGAAGACCCCCTCGATCAACGCCTGGAGCACCGAACTCTCCCTCAAACAAACCCATCGAGATCTGGAGGGGAAGGAGGAGGATTAGGCTAATGAGTGAGGTCACAACTCCTCACCAAGGGTCGAGGTAACATCTGGTAGCCTCCCACACTGCCTCTCCATGCTACCTACCTACCTCCGACCCCCACCTTTGTCTTCTATACCATCCCCCAGGACTAGCCTTTGGGTTCTGGATTCCACCATCCAGCCATGGAGACTGTAAGGTTAGTGGCCTACTACATTGTGACTTATTTTCACCTGAAGATGACCTGACGAAAACGTTTCATACGTCGCCTGAATATGCCTCAACGAAACGTTGTGTACGTTTATGAATGGATTATGGAGGGATAGTCACGAGTTGCCGTCGCTCATCCTCGTGAAAAAAGAGGAACTCCTGAGACAGAGAGAAAATTTGTCCTGAAAATTGAATGACTGCGAGAATGACGATGATTTTGATAAGATATGATTGCTTGAGAGTGCTTCCGTCATACGCTAATATACATATATATATATATATATATATATATATATATATATATATATATATATATATATATATATATATATATGTATATATATCTTTTTCTTTTAAACTATTCGCCATTTCCCGCGTTAGCGAGGTAGCGTTAAGAACAGAGGACTGGGCCTTTGTGGAATATCCTCACCTGGCCCCACTCTGTTCCTTTTTTGGAAAACTAATATATATATATATATATATATATATATATATATATATATATATATATATAATATATCACCGTTTTCTGTTTTTGTGAGGTAGCGTCAGAACGGATAAAGAAAGTCCACATCAGCTCACATCCATTCTGTAGCTGTCATGTGTCATGTCACCGAAACCACAGCTCCCTATCCACATCCAAGCACCACAGATCTTTCCATGGTTTACCCTGGATGCTTCTCATGCTCGGATTCAGTCCACTGACGGCACGTCGACCCCTGTACATCACACCATTCCAGTTCACATCATCTTGTGCACGTCTTTCACTCTCCTGCATATTCAGGCCCCGATCACTCAAAGTTTTTCTTCACTCCATCTTTCCATCTCCAGTCTGGTCTCCGTTTCTCCTTGCTCCCACTATTTCTGATACATATATTTCCTCACTCATCCTCTCCATATGTCCAAAACATTTCAGCACACCCTCTTCAGCTCTGCTCAACCAGAGAAAGATTAAAACACCCAGTCAAAAGGCGACGGAAATTAACGTATCCATAAGTACAGTGAAGTACTGTATAAAAGTATAAGTACAGTTAAGTACTGTATAAAACATGAATGTGAGAAAAAAGTATAAGTGGAAAGAGCTTTGCCTCTGAACTGCATTAGAGAATTCTGTTACTTAAGCGATGGTGAGTGCTTAAGTAATGTTTGTGAAGACAAACACTACTTAAACACTTAGTATGTCAAGAATATATGAGTGTTAAGTAGAGCTTTATATTCATAGAAGTACTCCAGTGCTCGCCGCATTACTTGGAAAATGAAAATATAAGTAGAAAAAAGTAGAAAAAAAGGTACGAAGAGAGATGGAAGTTATGAATGAAATACGTCATAAGTGAAATACGAAAATGAATGAAGAAAGAAAGGAGGCCGGTTCAAGTTATTTATGTGGGAGTTTACCATAAGGAGAAATGCTTATGCTAAAGAGGCTATCTTTATTCCTTAAGAACTACGTACGTAGTGGTTGGTGGCGGTGGCGTGGTAATGTTGGTGATGGTGTTGTCTGAGGCGTTGAATTGATTGTTGGTGATGGTGATGGTGGAGATGGTGTTAGCACCAATAGTGGCGTGGATGATGATGATGATGATGATGGTGAATTTGGTGATGGCGTTGGTTGATGGTGGTGATAAGTGGTGGTTGATGGTGGTGGTAGCAATTTTGGCTTAGAGGATGTTGGTGATGATGGTGAATTTGTTGGCGGTGGTGGTGGAGGAGGAGGAGGAGGTGTTAGCCTCTAAGAGTGGTGGTGATTAGAAAAAAAAAGTATATACAAAAGTCTTATTAAACCAGCAACAAACTACTGGTTCCCTCCTCCCTCGAGGCTGTTGGCGACAGAAGGAAGGCTCAGACACTCTTAGAGTCTAGTGAGAGAGAGAGAGAGAGAGAGAGAGAGAGAGAGAGAGAGAGAGAGAGAGAGAGAGAGAGAGAGAGACTATGTGATCTGAGGAGAGATGCCTGAAATTTTTGTGTTCTGTAACGTCTGAAGATGATGTCGTCCACCTTCACAGACTCCTCTCACGAGAGAGAGAAACATCTTCCTCTTCAGTCTTCATCCTCTTCATGTCGTCATCACATTTCTCGTTCTTCGTGTCATCCAGAATCGACCTCCGTCACTACGGAGGCTCACATAACGTAGGTCGTGACCTTGAAGCTTAGGTAGTCGAGAGATCTGTATTTTCAAACGTACTTATAGTGTTTCTTTTAAATGGTGAAGATAGGTATAAGTACTCTGTCAAGAATTCTTAAGTGTTAAGTAAGATATATATACACGTGGAAGTACCCCAGTGCTCGGGGCATTACTTGGAAGATAATAAAAATCTGAAAGTAGGAAAGTAATACTGAAAAAAAATGCTTTATATCGTTCGAGTTTAAACGCTCATCCACGTCATTAAAACGCCTCTGTGGCTCTGAACATTACTTGTATCTAATCCACCTGCCAACCAATATGGTTGGTAGGTAGATGGCCACTAATTTAGGATGGGCTAATGTTAACCAAAGCTGTGAC
>NC_092224.1:96755882-96805882 GCF_036320965.1 Panulirus ornatus | reverse complement strand
CATAAGCTTCAAAAAGCAAACGATTTTGAATTTGATTTCTTTTTTTTTTCATTTTTGATTTGGCCCCTTTGACCTCAGCCCCACCAATCACACCTTCCTAACTACCTTACCACTGTGTGTCCACAGCCACCTCACACTAGCGAGTCTACCTACAATCCCTTGACTGTACAGGCTATCTTCCACTGGATGTCTTAGCACCTCCCACTGGATGTCTTAGCACCTCCCACTGGATGTCTTAGCACCTCCCACTGGATGTCTTAGCACCTCCCACTGGATGTCTTAGCACCTCCCACTGGATGTCTTAGCACCTCCCACTGGATGTCTTAGCACCTCCCGCTGGGTGTCTAAGCATCTCCCACTGGGTGTCCTTAGCTGCCCTCTATTGGACGTCCTAGCGATCAACAATTGGGTGTCCTAGCCACCTCCCACTGGATGTCTTAGCGACCCACCACTGGATGACCTAGCTACTACCCACTAGCTATTCTAGGTACCTCCCACTGGGTGTTCTAGTCACTTCCACATGTCTCAGTCTCATGACAGGCAGACTCCTAGGCAACTCCCACCGAGTGTCCTAGCTACCTCCCACTGCTGATCCTAGCCATAACTTTTTTTCCCTTTATGTTGGAGGCTCCAGTCTCGGACAAATGTCCACATCAAGGCCGGGCCTTAATGGAAATATAGAAAAGATTATGAAGCAAAAAAAAAAAACAAGAGACAAGGGAAAGGTCTTTACGAATTCTACAGGAAGTGAAAAACCCTTCATTTAAACCCGGTGTCCCATCTACCTCTCAAAAGGCAATAAAAGATCTAACAAATATAGAAATACATAGATATACTATCAACAACACTAATACTATATATATATATATATATATATATATATATATATATATATATATATATATATATGTATATATATATATATATATATATATATATATATATATATATATATATATATATATATATATATCCCATAAGTCGTAAAGTTCTGAACTTAAGTTTTAATGAAAACTGACCAAGTTATGACGTCTCCTTCTTCTCTCAGACGCCTAAACTTTGGAAGTCTCTTTCTCCTTTTGTCTTTCTTTCTTCACATAACCTTTGAGTCAGGTGTGCAAACATCTGTGGTGCCTTAAGTAATCTCTACCTTCTTTTTCTAACTTTTTTCTCTCAACCGAGATAGCCTTTTGATTGGGACATGTCTTGCCCCTGCCATTTCTGTTTTTATAGATAGAAAATGACATGAAATGCGATGCATTGGGGGGGAAAAATTCTATGATAAGCAAGCACAGAATGAAAAGGAAATTGAAGGAGATTATAATGTATGACCATAAAAAATTATGGATATAAATATAATCTCGCCACTGTGACATTATATTTTTGCTTTATATGTGTATGAGATTGCATATAATTGTTCAATTGTGCTATTTTCTTCTTCTCACTTACAGAAAGTCAAATGGGAAATCTTTTTTATGAAATATACTTAGTATATTTCCTATGAAATATACTAAGACTGAGAAACCTCAGACATATTTATTCTTATTGAGAACGAAAAGGAGACTGGATGAAAGAGCTGTTATTTTCTCGTATATGACTGTGTTCTGTTGTTCAGTGTTAAACCAGGATTTAGCGAGGGAAGGGCGGAGTCTTAAGCGTGTGGTGTTAGAGTACCTAGCTAGTGGCGTTGGGGTCCCTAGCTAGTGGCGTTGGGGTCCCTAGCTATTGGCGTTGGAGTCCCTAGCCAGTGGCGTTAGGGTCCCTAGCTAGTGGCACTGAGTTCCTAACCCGTGAAGTTGGGATCCCTAGCCAGTGGTGTTGGGGTCCTTAGCTAGTAGCCCTGGGGTGCGTAGCTAGAACCCCTGGGGTCCCTAGCTAGTAGCCCTGGGGTCCTTAGCTAGTAGCCCTGGGGTCCTTAGCTAGTAGCCCTGGGGTCCTTAGCTAGTAGCCCTTTGGTCCCTAGCCAATGGTGCTCGGGGCCACTAGCCAACATCGTTGGAAGGTGTCATGCAAGCGGCCAAAAGAACGATTTGATGCCTTTCAGGGTGGGTGAGGAGACGCCGGAATCGAGAAAAGAGACCATAAGAAACCAATGTCTTTGTGTGTCCAAAGAGATGCATTCATGTTCAACGAGGAGGAGGAGGGGGAATACAGACGACAAAGGGGCCTGGCCATGGGCGCTCTCTCTCTCTCTCTCTCTCTCTCTCTCTCTCTCTCTCTCTCTCTCTCTCTCTCTCTCTCTCTCTCTCTCTCCTCTTCCAGCTGTCATGCCGTATCTGTATATGGAAACGACGGTGGCCAGACAGCTACAACCCCCCCCCAGCAAGCATGGGCGAGGGGGGGGAGGTTGCTCGTGGTAGGGAGACACGCGGATGACGTAATATAATGACGAGTCGTACACAAACCAGCTTACAACAACGGATGAAGGAGGTCAGATAATGACAGTGGAGGTAAACAACCGGCGGTGGGAAGGAAAGGGAAGGGATAATATTGTCTTATCTATGATGATATGTAGGTCAGACGAGCATGTCAAGTTCTCAGTGTACTGTAAACTCATCAACAGGAGTGATTTCTTATTCGCTATCATTAGACCCATGACGGAAGAGCAGCGTGTAGAGTCATCATTGGTTCTTTGTCGAGGGCAGATGAAACATGCAGCCACGAGTACCTGGACGACGAGGAGGTCGTGTACCTGGAGAAGGAGAAGAGATGACATGATCGAGGTGTTCAGGAAATTCGGTTCCCCTGAAGGTTTACTAATTCAACTCGAAGGAGAAGGCCAGGGGCGTAGTGGAAACGCGCGCAGAGAATACAGAGAGGAACGTAAGAGATAACAGTACGTTTCTGTAACAGTCCTCATGTTAAGGAGGGCCTCACGTACAGACAGAGGCTTATGAGAAGACAGGGAATAATAAACTACCCTGCTTCAGAAAGGGACAACAACAACTCACTTATTTCCACACTTATGCCTGCTATTTCCCGCGCGAGCGACGGCAACGTCAGGAGCAGATGACTGAGCCTTAGAGGGAAATAAAAAGCCTGCCTGGCTCCTTCCCGTGTTCCGCCTTTTGGAAAGTATACAAGATGGGAGGATTTCCAGCCCCCAGCTCCCCACCGCTCTTAGTCGCCTTGTATGTCGTATGAGAGATATGTGTGGGCAGTATTCTCTCCTATCCCCTGGAAATATATATAATATATATATATATATATATATATATATATATATATATATATATATATATATATATATATATATATATATATATATATATATATTCCTATGAGTCCACGGGGAAAATGAAACACGAAAAGTTCCCAAGTGCACTTTCCTGTAATAATCACATCATTAGGGGAGACACAAGAGTGAAATATAACAGTCAGTTGATATAAATCGAAGAGACGAAGCTAGGACGCCATTTGGTAAACATGTAATTGTCCAAAAATCATCTCTTGGCTCCCTTGTCTCTTCCTTCTTTTGGAAAAGCGAAACAGGAGGGGAGGATTTCCAGCCCCCCCTCCTCTCCCGCCTTTTAGTCGCCTACAACACGCAGGGAATACGTGGGAAGTATTCTTTCTTCTCCATCCCCAGCGATAATACACACACACACACACACACACACACACACACACACACACACACACACACACACACACACACACACACACTCACACACACACACACTCACACACGCACACACACACACACACACACACACACACACACACACTCCCCTCTGGTCCCCGTATTTGCTGTCATAAGGTTGTCATAAACTAGACGACAAGTAAGATAGAGCCATCAAGGGCCCGCCTTTATGCTGGTCGCACCTCCTGCTCTCTGTGTCCCCGGGTGGCTTTGCCTGTTGTTGTCCCCCTGTATCTTCCACCTTTAACGTGTTGTTAAGGGTGAAGGTAGGGCCTGTTGCTTTCTGTCTCACTCTCGCTTTTACCCCTCTGTCTTGCCGCCTGCTTCACACTCTCTCTCTCTCTCTCTCTCTCTCTCTCTCTCTCTCTCTCTCTCTCTCTCTCTCTCTCTCTCTCTCTCTCTCTCTCTCTCTCTCTGGCCCGCTGGCCTTACCTCATAGAGTAAATTCTTACTGTAAGTACCTGTAAGTAGGTAGGTAAGTACTCTCTCTCTCTCTCTCTCTCTCTCTCTCTCTCTCTCTCTCTCTCTCTCTCTCTCTCTCTCTCTCATGTCAGCAGAGACAACGTGACAGAGGCAGTAAGCGGTAGGGAACCTACTTACTACATCATGTACAGCGCTCTCCATAAACCTTTGGCAGCTCTTACTTGCTTGAGGGGGTGAGGGAGGAGGGATGAGGGAGGAGGGAGCTCGAGTCCTTCTTATTAACGCATGAATATTGAATAACACAATAATGTTTGACAGAACACCACTCTGTGTGAATTCTATTCATTTTCTTTTTCACCAGAACACCTGTCAGTGCGTTACATTTTTCATGTATTTAAAAGAAAATAAGAAACTGTGTGATTTTGTACACATGTACGGTAAGCCAGGGAGACTAGACAGTGTAAAATATCAAGGTAAAAAAAAAAAAGAAAGAATAGAAAGGAATTGAAAAATGCTCACAGTGTGGCCAAATTGATGGTGTTGTTGGGCTGGGATTTGGTTGAGTGGATGGGTGTGTAGGGCTGGTGTCTGGTCCAGTGGGTGGTGGTGTAAGGCTCGCTGGGGTGTGGTCGAGTGGATGGGGGTGTGGGGCTGGGGGTGTGGTCGAATGGATGGGGATGTGGAGCTGGGAGTGTGGTTGAGTGGGTGGTGGTGTAAGGCTGGCTGGGGGTGTGGTCGAGTGGGTGGTGGTGTGAGGTTGGCTTGGATGTGGTCGAGTGGATGAAGTTATGGGGTTGGGGTTTTGGTCGAGTGGATGGGGGTGTGGCGCTAGTGTGTTTGAGTGGATAGGTGGTGTGGGGACTACGTTCCTGGTTGAGTAGATGGATTGTGGGGTTGAGGCTCTGGTCGAGTGGATGGGGGTGTGGGGCTAGTGTCTATTTGAGTAGATGGGGGTGTGGGGCTAGTGTCTATTTGAGTAGATGGGGGTGTGGGGGCTACGGGTCTGGTGTAATAGATGGGGTGTGGAGCCTGGGGGTCTGGTCGAGTGGATGGAGATGTGATGTTGGTGTGTGGTCGAGTGACTGGTAGTGTAGGGGTTGGTGTCTGGTCGAGTAGATAGTGTGGTGGAGATGGGATTTGGCTGAGTAAATAGAGACGTGGCAATGATTAACGTCTGTTCGAGACAATAAATCTCATCCTAGATATATGTGAAGTTTTCAGATGAGTTTAGGGCGAGATTTACGCACACACACACACACACACACACACACACACACACACACACACACACACACACACACACACACACACAAGATCCGCAAGAAAGACACAAGAGGGAATGATAAGAAAGGAACCACCAGAAAACGGATGTCTGGAGATATCATGGGAAATCGTTAAGAATATAAACCAAGCCTACAAGTTAACAACAGAACGAGAGGAGGATTTGAAAGACAATAAAGGAATCAGTTTAAGGATCACTGAAGGGTATCGTGAGATGAGTGAGGAACTAAAGGGATTGAATTCTACGTAAATAGAGGATAAACAGATTCGCATCAGAGGAGCGAGATCAGAGGTTACATAACCAAAAAGAAATTTGCAAAAAGATCTTATGTTATTGCAATGATTATTTTCCTCTTAAAACTGCTAGAAATAATAACTGAAAATCCGTCTTGCAGAGAATAAAAACAAGTGAGCTTGTATGTTCCTAAATTTTACTTTTATTTTGTAAGAAACTTCAATCATGACGTAAGGTTTGCGAAGTCTTGAGAATATTGGAAGATGAATTATTGATTAGAACAAAACGTAATCTGATGTCTGAAGTTGATAGGGACTGATTGAAGAAAAAAAAAGGCCCTGGCCTAGTCAGGGAAACGTAATTCTGTACTATCAGTGGGTATCTGGTTTCTTGGGTAACTCATAGAGAGAAGAGTCCAATCTTAAATCTGGTACCAAATCAGTTACCCTCATTTAGACTTTCTCTATCACCTCTTAGTGCTTCTTTAGGTACGGTGTGACTGTATATATATATATATATATATATATATATATATATATATATATATATATATATATATATATATATATATACCAAAAACGATATACATACCCAGTTTACTTTAGAATGAGGGTAGACATCTTCAGTAGAAAATCAGATGCCAGCCATGTCGAAGACCCTGATTCATCGACAGGCCACCTCGGTCGGGCCTGAAAGTACGAAGATATCGAGGTCCTCTTCGGGTGAAGACCTCCTCCACATAAGTGGTTCCCTGGTGACAAATCGACCTTCCAGTAGATATCAAATCGCACCTGGGGGGTGTTCGGGGAGGCACCGTAGCCACAAATTGTACATTAGGGAGAGATGTTGTGGTTAGCTAATGAGATCTTGGCGTCTATCACTCCCAGAGGAGAGGGAGAGAAGGGGGTTTGTTGGTTAGCAGCTTAGAGGACAATACAAGGGTGGGTCTTCCTATCTCCATGAATGATGAGTTTAGCCTAATTGATTAGCAGAATACCCAAGTATATATATATATATATATATATATATATATATATATATATATATATATATATATATATATATATATATATATATATATATATAGAGAGAGAGAGAGAGAGAGAGAGAGAGAGAGAGAGAGAGTCCACGGGGAAAATGAAACACGATAAGTTCCCAAGTGCACTTTCGTGCAATAGTCACATTACCAGGGGAAATACAAGAAAGAAATATAACAGTCAGTTGATATACAACGAAGAGACGTAGCTAGGACGCTATTTGATAAACAAGTGATTGTCCAAGACAGACAACGAGCGTATCATAAACTTATTATGTGGACAAGAACGTGAATTGTTTACAAATTATATCAACAATAAAGCTATCCAATTTGTATAGATCTTCACTAATGATAAGGTTATGATTCTTTGTGTATCTAATAAAAGAAGATTCAATGATGTTTCTCCTGGTACTGGGGTTAGAGTTGATAACTGAGATAGCATTACTCCAGTCAATACAAAGGTCGTAGTTTTTAACGTGATTAAACAAGGCATTTGATTCTTGTACTGTTCCTATACTATATCTATGTTGCTTAAGTCTAACAGAAAGGTCCTCACCAGTCTGCCCAACATAGAATATATCACAATTTCTACATGGCACTTTATAGATATATCCAGGAGGATTTTCTGGTGAGTTCCTGATTAAGATATTCTTTATAGTATTACTGTTGCTGAATGCAACATTTACGTTAAAGTATTTAAGCAACATGGGAAGTAAAATAAGATTCTTATTAAAAGGGAGGACTAAAAGATTCTTGGTGTCAATTATTAATGGAAATGTTGCCTTCAGCAACAATAATGCTATAAAGAATATCTTGATCAGGAACTTGCTAGAAAATTCTGGATGCATCAGTAAAGTGCAATGTAGAAATTCTGATAAGTTTTATGTTGGGCAGACTGGTGGGGATCTTTCTGTTAGACTTAAGCAACATGAATATAGTATAAAAACAGGACAAAAATCAAATGCCTTGTTTAAAACTATGATCATTGTATTGACTGGAGTAATGCCATCTCAGCTATTAACTCTAACCCCAGTACCACGAGAAATATCATTAAGTCTTCTATTATTGAATACACAAAGAATTATAGCCTTAATATCAGTGAAGGTCTTTACAAATTGGATAGCTTTATTGTTGATAAAATTTGTAAACAATACCCCTTCTTGTCCACATAATAAGTTTATGATACGCGCGTTGTCTGTCTTGGACAGTCACTTGTTTACCAAATGGCGTCCTAGCTACGTCTCTTCACTGTATATCAACTGACTGTTATATTTCTCTCTTGTGTCTCCCCTGATGATGTGATTATTACACGAAAGTGCACTTGGGAGCTTATCGTTGTTTCATTTTCCCCGTTGACTCATAGGCATATACTTGATCACGCGCAAAATTGCGATCCTTCCCAATATATGTATACATATATATATATATATATATATATATATATATATATATATATATATATATATATATATATATATATATATATATATATATATATATATATATATATATATATATATTCTTTCCAATGAAGAACTATGACTGGCATATTGATTTATGGTAATTCTATGAACTAAAAATTCACTATTTTTGGACCCAATTATATTTTGTTCTGAAATTCTACCTTTCATCATTTCAGAATTATTCGAAAGATGAAAATGAAAGAATCAGAACCATGTTGAAATGTTTTAAGTGGAGGTGTTGGGAGCGCTAGCTGTGCGTGGGCTGCTTGCGTCATATGTTGCGTAGGCTTTCTTGCGTCATATGTTGCGTGGGCTTGCTTGCGTCATTTGGTGCGTGGTGTCACTAGGCATGGGCCGATTGCGTCACTTTGCGCGTAGTGAGGATCAAGGTATGGGCAGCCTGCGTCAACTGGTGTGTACGAGCCACTAAGCATGGGCCGACTGCGTCACTTTGTGCGTAGTGAGGGACAAGAGATGGGTTGTATGTGTCATCTGGTGCGTAACGAGTCACTGGGCATGGGCCGATTGCGTCACTTCGTGCGTAGTGAGGGAATACGGTATGGGCTGCCTGCGTCATCTCGTGCGTAGTCAGTCACTACGAATGGTCTGAATGCGTCATCAGGTGCGTAGTCATTCAATACAAATGGTCTGAATGCGTCATCAGGTGCGTAGTCAATCACTACGAATGGTCTGAATGCGTCATCTGGTGCGTAGTCAGTCAATACAAATGGTCTGAATGCGTCATCTCGTGCGTAGTCAATCACTACGAATGGTCTGAATGCGTCATCTGGTGCGTAGTCAGTCAATACAAATGGTCTGAATGCGTCATCTCGTGCGTAGTCAATCACTACGAATGGTCTGAATGCGTCGTCTGGTGCGTAGTCAGTCAATACAAATGGTCTGAATGCGTCATCTCGTGCGTAGTCAATCACTACGAATGGTCTGAATGCGTCATCTGGTGCGTAGTCAGTCAATACGAATGGTCTGAATTCGTCGTCTGGTGCGTAGTCAGTCAATACGAATGGTCTGAATGCGTCATCTGGAGCGTAGTCAGTCATTACGCATAGTCTGGCTGCGTCACCCTGGTGCCTGTTGCCATATCCGTCACAGGACCAGCAACTCTGAGGTCATCCGCTCAGCCACTTTCCGGATGCGTGACGTTCGAAGCTTCATTCGCAGTTCGAAGCATCATTCGCTGTCTCATCGAACCCTCACAGAGGTTGAAAAGACTAGGAATTTCTAATTCGTCTATTCCCTATCTGGTCTCGTCATGCAGCCCTTGAAGGGAGCCTTGGATAAAGCCCTTGAAGGGAGCCTTGTATCCAACCCTTTAAGGGAGCCTTGGATACAGCACTTTAAGGGAACCTTGGATCCAACCCTTTAAGGGAGCCTTGGATACAGCCCTTCAAGGGAGCCTTGGATACAGCCCTTAAAAGAAGCCTTGGATACAGCCCTTCAAGGGAGCCTTGGATGAACGGAGGACCGATGTCGCCATATTACTTAGCCTCCCTTAGAAATCACCTCCGTAGACCCACGTACCAATAGTAACCCCGAGGCTACGTGGATACACAGACCACACAGACCACAAGGTCCCAGCGAAGTGGTCTGGCCTCAACACTACTGAGGAAGAGGATTCAAATCCCCCTTTAAAAGCAATAGAGGGAAAAGGATAGCAAAGCAAAGGCTCTTGAAGTTGATCTATCCTTTGGCTATAGAGTATCCGGGTTTCGAAATGTCCGCGATGGGGACTGATGAAACTCGGGACTGAATAAATCCCTGTGTGGCCTATGCTCTCGTGGAATATAGCAAGGGGATAGCTGGTCGATGGTGGAAAGCCAACTGTTTCTATACCAAATGCCAATATGGACTCTGGACGGAGAATTGAGCCACTCAGACTGCATTTCACAACTTCAAGCTCTCCATCGAAGGAACCGCCACAGAGCCAAAAATCCATTCTGTACCAAGTCCCTGGACCTTTGAAAAGCATGTGATCTCATTAATCATACCATCCATAGGCATGAGGGTTGATATCTTGGTATCTGTTGTATCTTGGGTACCTTAGCAACCATACTCTTCAGCGACTCAAATGTTAAAAGGATATTCTGTATAAAGTTGTCTCGTGAGTCTGTGATAGTCTCTCCCTGTTTTTCTTGGTGTATATAGATGATATTACCAGTCCCGGTCATCCAACGTAGCTTACTTCCTGGCTATGATACACCAGTCTGTGATTCTCCCTATATCCCTGAACACAACATTACTCACGTCAGATGATAGAGTGGCAGATATAGGGTGTTTTGGTCGAGGTGGTGTGCAAAGTGAGAGGGTTAGGGAAAATGATTTGGTAAACAGAGAAGAGGTAGTAAAAGCTTTGCGGAAGATGAAAGCCGGCAAGGCAGCAGGTTTGGATGGTATTGCAGTGGAATTTATTAAAAAAGGGGGTGACTGTATTGTTGACTGGTTGGTAAGGTTATTTAATGTATGTATGACTCATGGTGAGGTGCCTGAGGATTGGCGGAATGCGTGCATAGTGCCATTGTACAAAGGAAAGGGGATAAGAGTGAGTGCTCAAATTACAGAGGTATAAGTTTGTTGAGTATTCCTGGTAAACTATATGGGAGGGTATTGATTGAGAGGGTGAAGGCATGTACAGAGCATCAGATTGGGGAAGAGCAGTGCGGTTTCAGAAGTGGTAGAGGATGTGTGGATCAGGTGTTTGCTTTGAAGAATGTATGTGAGAAATACTTAGAAAAGCAAATGGATTTGTATGTAGCATTTATGGATCTGGAGAAGGCATATGATAGAGTTGATAGAGATGCTCTGTGGAAGGTATTAAGAATATATGGTGTGGGAGGCAAGTTGTTAGAAGCAGTGAAAAGTTTTTATCGAGGATGTAAGGCATGTGTACGTGTAGGAAGAGAGGAAAGTGATTGGTTCTCAGTGAATGTAGGTTTGCGGCAGGGGTGTGTGATGTCTCCATGGTTGTTTAATTTGTTTATGGATGGGGTTGTTAGGGAGGTAAATGCAAGAGTCTGGAAAGAGGGGCAAGTATGAAGTCTGTTGGGGATGAGAGAGCTTGGGAAGTGAGTCAGTTGTTGTTCGCTGATGATACAGCGCTGGTGGCTGATTCATGTGAGAAACTGCAGAAGCTGGTGACTGAGTTTGGTAAAGTGTGTGGAAGAAGAAAGTTAAGAGTAAATGTGAATAAGAGCAAGGTTATTAGGTACAGTAGGGTTGAGGGTCAAGTCAATTGGGAGGTGAGTTTGAATGGAGAAAAACTGGAGGAAGTGAAGTGTTTTAGATATCTGGGAGTGGATCTGTCAGCGGATGGAACCATGGAAGCGGAAGTGGATCATAGGGTGGGGGAGGGGGCGAAAATTTTGGGAGCCTTGAAAAATGTGTGGAAGTCGAGAACATTATCTCGGAAAGCAAAAATGGGTATGTTTGAAGGAATAGTGGTTCCAACAATGTTGTATGGTTGCGAGGCGTGGGCTATGGATAGAGTTGTGCGCAGGAGGATGGATGTGCTGGAAATGAGATGTTTGAGGACAATGTGTGGTGTGAGGTGGTTTGATCGAGTAAGTAACGTAAGGGTAAGAGAGATGTGTGGAAATAAAAAGAGCGTGGTTGAGAGAGCAGAAGAGGGTGTTTTGAAATGGTTTGGGCACATGGAGAGAATGAGTGAGGAAAGATTGACCAAGAGGATATATGTGTCGGAGGTGGAGGGAACGAGGAGAAGAGGGAGACCAAATTGGAGGTGGAAAGATGGAGTGAAAAAGATTTTGTGTGATCGGGGCCTGAACATGCAGGAGGGTGAAAGGAGGGCAAGGAATAGAGTGAATTGGAGCGATGTGGTATACAGGGGTTGACGTGCTGTCAGTGGATTGAATCAAGGCATGTGAAGCGTCTGGGGTAAACCATGGAAAGCTGTGTAGGTATGTATATTTGCGTGTGTGGACGTGTGTTTGTACGTGTGTATGGGGGTTGGGCCATTTCTTTCGTCTGTTTCCTCGCGCTACCTCGCAAACGCGGGAGACAGCGACAAAGTATAAAAAAAAAAAAAAAAAAAAAAAAAATGTATATATATATATATATATATATATATATATATATATATATATATATATATATATATATATATATATATGTATATATATATATATATATATATATATATATATATATATATATATATATATATATATATATTATCCCTGGGGATAGGGGATTAAGAATACTTCCCACGTATTCCCTGCGTGTCGTAGAAGGCGACTAAAAGGGGAGGGAGCGGGGGGCTGGAAATCCTCCCCTCTCGTTTTTTTTTTTTTTTTTTTTTTTTTTTTTTTTTTTTTTTTTCCAAAAGAAGGAACAGAGAATTGGGCCAGGTGAGGGTATTCCCTCAAAGGCCCAGTCCTCTGTTCTTAATGCTACCTCGCTAACGCGGGAAATGGCGAATAGTATAAAAGAAAAGAAAGATATATATATATATATATATATATATATATATATATATATATATATATACATATATATATATATATATATATATATATATATATATATATATATATATATATATATATATATATATATATATGTCTGTGACTGGTTCTCAGTGGATGTAGGTTTGCGGCAGGGGTGTGCGATGTCTCCATGGTTGTTTAATTTGTTTATGGATGGGGTTGTTAGGGAGGTGAATACACGGGTTTTACAAAGAGGGGCAAGTATGCAGTCTGTTCTGGATGAGAGAGCATGGGATGGCTATGTTTGAAGGAATAGTGGTTCCAACAATGTTGTATGGTTGCGAGGCGTGGGCTATGGATAGTTGTGCGCAGGAGGGTGGATGTGCTGGAAATGAGATGTTTGAGGACAATATGTGGTACGAGGTGGTTTGATCGAGTAAGTAATGTAAGGGTAAGAGAGATGTGTGGTAATGAAAAAAGTGTGGTTGAGAGAGCAGAAGAGGGTGTTTTGAAATGGTTTGGGCACATGGAGAGAATGAGTGAGGAAAGATTGACCAAGAGGATATATGTGTCAGAGGTGGAGGGAACGAGGAGAAGTGGGAGACCAAATTGGAGGTGGAAAGATGGAGTGAAAAAGATTTTGAGTGATCGGTGCCTGAACATGCAGGAGGGTGAAAGGCGTGCAAGGAATAGAGTGAATTGGAACGATGTGGTATACCGGGGTTGACGTGCTGTCAATGGATTGAACCAGGGCATGTGAAGCGTCTGGGGTAAACCATGGAAAGTTCTATTGGGCCTGGATGTGGAAAGGGAGCTGTGGTTTCTGTGCATTATTATATATATATATATATATATATATAAGGATTATATATATATATATATATATATATATATATATGTATATATATATATATATATATATATATATATATATATATATATATATAAGAAAACAGAGCTCCACAGTGGAATCTCAAAATTCCGTTTGCAATACAGAATTGAGATATGCATCCCAGTCAAAAAGAAATGATATCAAACGATTCAAAGAGATTTGATCAAAATGACGCTTTGATCAGAGGTGTGGCTGATGGACTGCAACACAGACAGGAGCAGAGCAATATCTTTTAGCAACAATCTATATGAAGAAAGAGAATTAGATGTGAATTATAAGAGTATCAAATGCTTCTTAAGTCATTTCTTCAAGCGAAAGGAATAAGGGACTTCGAAGCAATAACCCATAAGGACTTCGAGTACCCAGAGGAGTTGCGTACGACAGAGCGAACAGAATGTGAGCGTTTATGACAAAACGTAAAATTACGAAATGACGCAATACTTATTTATTACAGGACACTAGTACAGAATATATATGTAATATGCTGCTCATAACCGGTCGTCACATTACATCAAAGAGGAGCTCAAAGAATATATCTAAAATTGCTAAAAACTGAATATATCACACAGAAATAAACTTTCCAAATGACATGGAGATATAAGAATTATTTCTCTAAATAGACGCAGACTTGGTGAAGAAGTAAGGCATTTCACATTACTAAATAACTATATTAATATTATTCTTAATTACTTTTTTTCTTGCTTAGGAACAACGGCGTAAAGGTGAGGGGAAATGAGTTTTTTTTTTTTCAGCTGTGGAATAAACTACTCCTGTTAGAAATAGACAGCCTCTGTTAGGACTAAACTTCACCTGTTAAGAATAAATTACACCAATTAGGACTAAACTATCTCTGTTAGGAGTAAACTATACTTACTAAGAATAAACTACACCTCTCAGTAATAGATTACTCCTGTTAACAATAGACTAACCCTGTTAGAAATGAAATTCTCCTGTTAGTTTATAACTAACCCTTGTTAGGGCAAAGACGATGGTTGCACTCAAGGTACGAGCTCAGTCTGTTTGTGGCTACACCGCGAGTGAAAGAGCCTCGTCGAGAAGCTTCTAAAGAAGAGTCCATCCCTTCCATGCTACTGGCAGTAACGCAACCACAAACCTGCATCTGGACACTCTTTAGAGGGAGGGGGAGAGAGGATTCCTGTAGGTTATACAATGATAATGATAAATGATAAAGTTTTTAATGATATATGTTACTAATGAATAATTGCATAGGCTTGTTCTAGATTGTCAACATGATGGCGTATATATATATTTCAACCCCATTTTCTATAAAGGGGAGGGACTAAAGTGCTTCCTCCTCTTTTCAAGAGAAGGTTCGTTGGTTGCAATCAGATTACACAGTGGTCTTCAGCTCACCTTTTCTAAGGGAAAGTCGCCAAATTGGCATATTCTCTTTATACTTCAGTGTTCCTTTGACGCTGTTTTCTTCCTGGTTGACATGTCAAAAGGAGTGGTGGTGGGTGGGCGAGGAGCCTTCTGTTATTACTGTCCTGTCTCCATCTACAGTGGTGGGTGGGGAGGAGCCTTCTGCTGTACTATCCTGTCTCCATCTACAGTGGTCGGTGAGGAGGAGCCTTCTGTTATTACTGTCCTGTCTCCATCTACAGTGGTGGGTCGGGAGAAGCCTTCTGCTGTACTATCCTGTCTCAATCTATAATGGTGGGTGGGGAGAAGCCTTCTGTTATTACTGTCCTGTCTCCATCTACAGTGGTGGGTGGCGAGGAGCCTTCTGCTGGACTATCCTGTCTCCATCTGTAGTGGTGGATGAGGAGGAGCCTTCTTGTTTATTATCCTGTCTCCATCTATAGTGGTGGTTGAGGAGGAGCCTTCTGTTTTACTATCCTGTCTTCATATATAGTGGTGAGTGGGGAGGAGCCTTCTGTTTTGCTCCCCCGGTTTCATTTATAGTGGTGAGTGGGGAGGAACCTTCTGCTGTACTATCCTGTCTGTATCTACAATGATGGGTGAGGAGAAGCTTTCTGCTTTGATATCCTGTCTCCGTCTATAGTGGTGTTTGGGGGGGGGGGGCTTATACTTTACTATTCTGTCTGCATCTATAGTGGTGGGTGGAGATGAACCTTCTGCTTTACTATCCCGTCTCCATCTACGGTGGTAGGAGGGAAGGAGCCTTCTGTCGTACTGTTCTGTCTTCCTTTATAGTGATGGGTAGGGAGGAGCCAAGTACTTTACTACCCTTTCTCCATCTATGATGGTGGGTGGTGAGGTGTCTACTATCCTGTTTCTGTCCATGATGGTGGGCTGGGAGAAAAATTCTGCTTTACCGTCCTGTCTTTATGTATGTACAGTAAAGATTTAAGATACTATTCTTACTGTAGACTGTCGGTCTTCTGTTATCTGGCTTACAACTCTACTATCATGCTCTCTTTTATGTCCCATGCCTTAATCAAACTTAGCCTATTCATAGAAAACAGAATTCACTTGTAGTGCATGAAACATAGAAATATTTCGACCTCTGCGTATCTAAGAGGATAAATATCTTGCTAGACTGTCGAAAATTAATGTTTTTTTGTTGCTGCTGTGAGGTCAGGGTGATGAGGTGTGATTGTAAGACGACCAAGATATGAGAAGACTGGTTTATTGGAGGTAATGATTGATCGTGTGGGAAGAGGCTGAAGAGGAATGGAGAAAGAACTGCTACTTGGGAAACTCCACTGTAGAGTTTGAATGTTCTAGAGATAAAGCAATTGTAGGCGACTCTGAAGGGGCTAACTGGCATGGTGATCAGCTATCAAACTGGCCAACCACCCTTTATATTGGATGAGAAGTGTGATGTCAAGCATCTTATATGTGAGAATGTGTCGGGGGTTAACGTCAAATACATTTTTGATGTCTATTGCGACTACCACTATGCGGGAAGGGGACGGTTGTGGTCAGATATATATATATATATATATATATATATATATATATATATATATATATATATATATATATATATATATATATATATATATATATATATATATATATATATATGTATATATATAAATATATATATATATATATATATATATATATATATATATATATATATATATATATATATATATATATATATATATATATATATATATATATATATATATATATATATATATATATATATTTAGCAGGTTATATGATCAGGTTAAATACATATATGAAAATGGGATGCAGTCGAGTTCACGTCATTATATAATATCCTGTTTTTAATGTTGCAACCTGTGGCCTGGAGGCAAATCATTCAATTAATTCACTAAACTGGTTTTAATTATGTATTTGTCTGCGTGTGTGTGTGTGTGTGTGTGTGTGTGTGTGTGTGTGTGTGTGTGTGTGTGTGTGCGTGTGCGTGTGTGCGTGTGTGTGTGATTACTGTTTGTGTGTTATAGAGAGAATTGTACTCTTTTCTTACCCCATCTCTTAAAGCCTTGAGTACATATACTCTGTCTTTACTCCTATGCATGTACGCACACACATACGCACTCCCCAGCCTCAAACAGGTACCCATTTATCGACTAGAGTCGATCGAAGGGGAAGATGAACACCTGGGCTGAGTGTGGGTCGACCACTGCGTCCAGGATTCGGACTCATCTGGATCCAACACCTGGCTGGCCCATGATGATTGTCTCATGGTCAGTAACGCTAACCTCTACACCATGGAGACCCGTACGTTTGTGCATACATGTGGATGAGGACGAAAAATATAGGTTGAAAAATGGAGAGAGAGAGAGAGAGAGAGAGAGAGAGAGAGAGAGAGAGAGAGAGAGAGAGAGAGAGAGAGAGAGAGAGAGAGAGAGCATATATATAAACCGGAATTATCACACAAATGATGAAAACCTCATCCCTAAATCAACAAAGAATCCAGAGAGCCCCCCCAAACCCCCCCTCATTATCTCCCATTCCATAAACTGTTGCCAGAATCGGCCAGCCAGCAGCAAATCTGTACTGAACGCCCTTCGCCCAGTTCGATACACTGTTACCAGAATAACCCAGCGCTAGATCCGTCCCTAATTCACATTATCCTCCTCTAACGTAGCAGTGTAATGCACGGCGGATATAATTGCCAACTCAAGACATTAAGCCGCAGTCGTTGCTAATTTACAGCTTAATTCGATTCCTTTGTTACATGGAGAGGCCACAACCCTCTATGAGCCAAGCTAAATGGCTGAATTACCGCGATCAATCATTGGAATTCCATTGGCGTTTATGGGAACTTATTTACAGCTGTTCTTGGTTAAGTTAGGGCTCGCCTGTTTTACCTTCCACATCTGTGCAACCATTAGGTGAGGAACCTGATATGGTATGGGCGTATTCATGCTTCGGTGTTGGCATCTCCATAAGAAATGGAGCTGATATGGTTGTGGGTGAATTCGTGACTCACTGATGGCCATTCTTGACGAATGGTAGATAACGTGGTATGGGTATATTCGTGCGTCATTGACGGCCATGGAATACGAACGGTAGATGACATGGTATAGGCAAGTGCAAACCCATGTCGAGGACATTCAATATGAGCGGCAAAACAGAGAACGAAAAAAATACAAGGGAAAAAAAATCAATGAAACACTTTCCAAATACCTATGACCTGGCACATTTCAAATGACAGGTCTCTCACGTTATCAAAAATTCGTAAATACTTTCCCTTGTCTATTCTTTTTCCGCTTCATAATTATCTCTATTTTAATTAAGGCCCAGTTTTGATGTGGACTTTACCCCGTAAATGAAGCCTTCAACAATATATATATATATATATATATATATATATATATATATATATATATATATATATATATATATATATATATATATATATATATATATATATATATATCAAGAGAATTCAGATCCTGCTGGTGTTTTTCGACTTCTATATCTACAAGGATTTATGGAATGCTTCTGAGCAAAATGAAAGGACAAAACCACGAAGGAAAATTCCATAGGAGGTACAGAGTTCGACAGTCTTTACAAATACTTCTCTTTGTTCATTCGACGATATACCTCCTTTTTTTTTGGGGGGGGGGGAACACTACATCGATTCACTTCGGCTCTGAATGTCGATAAGAATTATCGACATGGAGAGACAAGAGCATCTGGAAAAAAGTGATGGAAAAGGAAGATTTTTTTGACGAGCTCTTCGGCTGCCGGAGTGAGCGCTGGTGTTCCGTGTCCACCCACTGGCTATGGGGTGTTGTCTACGGTCTCTGTTTCTACCGATGAAGGAGGCCACACACTATGCGGCAAGTGTTGCACTTGTGGGCCAGGTGGCTGTGTTGCGGGGCCAGGGGGCTGAGATGCAGACCAAGTAACTGTGTTGTGGATCAGGAGGCTGAGAAGGCCAGGAGGCTGTGTTGCGGGCCAAGAAGCTGTGTTGCGGGCCAGGAGGCTGTGTTGCGGGCCAAGAAGCTGTGTTGCGGATCGGGAGGCTGTGTTGCGGGCCAAGAAGACTGTGTTGTGGACCAGAAGGCTCTGTTGAGGGCCAGCAGGAATGGCGGCTCGTGCAACTCCTTGGAATCTTCTTTAAGGACCTTCAGTTCTGATTATATATACGTTATCTTGGAAGTGTTGTGAGCCTCTGACATAGGTTGACCCCACAAAGACGCATATCACAGTTCTTCCGTAAACACACACACACACACACACACGCGCGCATACACACAAAAACATCTCGACTCTGTTGTGGGCGTCAGCGCCCTTCAACACGACCTATCGTATGGAAAACAACAGGTCAATCACTCATGTCATTTTCACTCAAACCTCCATTTTCTATACTTCTCTCGGATCTCCGTTTTCACCTTCAGTCTATATAACAAATCCTTCGACCATCTCGTCTTTCGTCTCCGTCTTGCACGCCCCATTTTTCACCCACCTTTTAATAGGAGACCAATATATCTCGTTTGCAGGACAATCTCAATCCAGCTCCCATTTCTTTTTTTCCTAGTTACCACCACAATCGACTTGAATTACTGCTTTTTGGTATGTCTTTAAATCGCTATAGTAACAGGTATAATTGCTCTATTTTCCGATAATTCTTAATCTGCAGTTAGCAAGGATTGTACATTCTCCTCTTTAACAGCATCTGAAATATTTTGGTTTTTTGTCCCTCTACAATAAGCCAGACAAATATATTTCAGTTTATTGTGTTTGAACATTTTTGTTTTCTGGTCGACTGCAATACCTGTTTCACGTACTCTGTAAAAGTTCTTGCATTGAAAAAATCACTATAACAATGCGTAAATACTTTACTCTCTAATGACGTCCAGCAGATCTTATATATATATATATATATATATATATATATATATATATATATATATATATATATATATATATATATATATACCATACAAACCTCCAACAGCCAGGCTCGAACCCGGGACCCCTGCGTGGCAGGCGGGAGCATTGCTACTAGGCCTACTAGGCTAATACCTAGCGGTAGTGCTCCCGCCTGCCACGCAAGGGTACTGGGTTCGAACCTGGCTGTCGGAGGTTTGTATGTTCTATGAAAGTGCGTGTTCATAGGCATTTCATTCGTATATATATATATATATATATATATATATATATATATATATATATATATATATATATATATATATATATATATATATATATATATATATAAAACCTCATTTGTTAGTGACGTATTATCAATCTATTCCCAGAGCAATACACAGCAAATGTAATTAGTGATAATGAGAGACGATTACTCTCTCTAATGATTCCCAACAGATCGTTTTCTCGACATAGAACAATAGACACCTGCCTTTCTCTTAAATGGACGCAAACCTGTCTAATCATTCTATAATCTCTCGATCTATATTATATATTCTAAAAGAGACGTAGAGTATCAACAAAAATTCTCCGGAAATGAGTACCATTCGATGGTATGTGGTAAGCGAAAATACAATGTTCTCTTGCTTCCAAAGTTGGATACAACTGTGTCTCTCTCAGACCGCATATTTGCTTCGACTAGCAGTAGGTTGTGGATAGTAGCCGTCCCCAGGGAAGTACAACCCTCCTGACGTAGGAGTGTTGAAGTGATGGCCTGGAACCATCTCGCATCATAGGTTCAGGACATCCAGCCTCTATGTCTCCCTTTACAGTTAAGCTCCCACACTATTCTCAACATCTCTCCACATGCACCACAAACTTGTCCTGTCCCTTCTGCATTAACATCCTCACTTGTCCTTCCTTTTCTCACCGTGGAACATTAGATATCCAGAGTGATTTAGGATGGAAGAGGGACTCTGGAGTGGCATTGTGGTGGCAAAAAAGTGGAGAGTTAAACTACTGTCTTCGCACTCTTAATCACCCTTTTCTTGTTTATCGACTTTCTCGTTGGCCTCTAGAAGAGCTGGGAAAAGTGTCTATCAATCTATCTAGTAACGTTTTACCCGTCTCTTATAGTTGGGTCCTTTTGTCTGTGACTAGAACCTTTGGGAGAAATAGCAGATGATGTACAAATGGCGGCAAAATTCACCGTCACCTCAGCATATGCTAATACAGCAATTCCTCACGACAGTTTTACGAAATACGAACGGTTGGGGTAGGCAGGGCCCTCCTCCAACTGACGAACCCGCAATCATCCTCGGCGTCTAGATCCACGATACAGGCGACGCCAGAAGGGCGAAACAAATTACGGACGAACTGGAACACATTTCCGAAGCAATCGACTCCATCTAGACGTTCTGTGTGGCATTCCAATTCTCGTCTGGGTTACAAGCCTCGTAAGGCTGGTGTTGGCTGGCTCCCTCCCTCCCTCCCTTCCATACGCTAGCAGGAACAACGTCGGAGGCTCACTCACCCACCTCCTCACAAGGTCTCAGACACGCTAGGATCTCTCCACACACCAACCACCCACCGTGTACAATGCGAGACGAGTTAGCCTCTGTCTCTTTGAACCCGGAGACTCAAGCCTGTTAATAAAGCGAGTGTAGCGATGTAGGAGGACAAGGAGGAGGAGAAGGAGGAGGAGGAGGAGGAGGAGGCGGAATACAGAGGCGTTGTGGTGATGCAGTAGAGCGTTCAAGGTATGCAGCAACAGCAGCAGCAGCAAGAGCAGTATTATTAAGAGCAGAGCAGCAGCGTCATTAGTGATGGATATAGTAGAATATTTTATAAGAACTGCAGCAACAGTAGTGGTAGTAGTAGTAGTAGTAGTAGTTGTTGTTGTTGTTGTTGTAGTTGTAGTAGTTGTAGTAGTAGTAGTAGTAGTAGTAGTAGTAGTAGTAGTAGTAGTAGTGGAAGTAGCAGTAGTTGCAGTAGTAGTAGTAGTAGTAGTGGAAGTAGCAGTAGTTGCAGTAGTAGTAGTAGTAGTAGTAGTAGTAGTAGTAGTAGTAGTAGTAGTAGTAGTAGTAGTGGTAGTAGTTGTTGTTGTTGTTGTTGTTGTTGCTGTTGTTGTGTTGTTGTTGTTGTTGTACTAACATGAAAGTAGATGTGGTAGTATTTTCTTCATATTCTATATCGGAGGATGAAGTCACGGACGAAAATCCACATCATCAATTGAATTATGGAAAGGATCATGAAAGGAAAAAAGAAGAAACAAGGGAAAGCATTTACGATTTCGGGTAAAGTGAAAAACCTGTCTTTCAAATTGTGCCAGATCATGGTTATTGGGAAAGCCATGAGTGGGATAGAGAGTTCCAAAGCTTCGAGGTGTAGGGAAAGAAACAGTTATCAAAACAGCCCACCTCTTAAGTTGCCAACGACCACACAGTAATCCTGCGACATAGCAGCTTGCCAAGTTTTGCGTGATCTAGCTAGTGGTGGGGGGCACACAACAAGCCAGCTCTTGGGAGCAAAAACCAAAGTAATGCTTAAAGAAAATCGACAGAGAGGAGGCTCCATTCCACCCCTCTCTCATTTTCCATACCCTTTTTGGCCTTACAACTCATGGCATAAAACCGTGGTGGCTAAAAACAGGATGACTAATGGAGAAGAGAAGGGGACCTGAAAGAATCTTTGTATCCCTCTGATAAAATCCCTCTCAGAGGCCCTGGGAAAGCGAACTAGCATTGCGGTGCAAGGCGAACGGGTCTAGTTTTCAAGTTAGCCTGAACGAGTCTAAGAATCGGAACTCTTTCGATTCACCTCTTCACCAAGTAAGGAAGCAGAGCCAAAATCATCCCAGACATGAGAGCAGTCCTCCATACAAGGACGGATCAATCAATGCTTCCATTTCCGCAACAATAAACCTCTACTCTGCGATTGAGGAGAGAGAGAGAGAGAGGGGAGAGAGAGAGGAGAGAGGAGAGAGAGAGAGAGAGAGAGAGAGAGAGAGAGAGAGAGAGAGAGCATATATATAAACCGCAATTATCACACAAATGATGAAAACCTCATCCCTAAATCAACAAAGAATCCTGACCCCCCCCCAAACCCCCCCTCATTATCTCCCATTCCATAAACTGTTGCCGGAATCGGCCAGCCAGCGGCAAATCTGTACTGAACGCCCTTCGCCCAGTTCGATACACTGTTGCCAGAATAACCCAGCGCCAGATCCGTCCCTAATTCACATTATCCTCCTCTAACGTAGCAGTATAATGCACGGCGGATATAATTGCCAACTCAAGACATTAAGCCGCAGTCGTTGCTAATTTACAGCTTAATTCGATTCCTTTGTTACATGGAGAGGCCACAACCCTCTATGAGCCAAGCTAAATGGCTGAATTACCGCGATCAATCATTGGATTTCCATTGGCGTTTATGGGAACTTATTTACAGCTGTTCTTGGTTAAGTTAGGGCTCGCCTGTTTTACCTTCCACATCTGTGCAACCATCAGGTGAGGAACCTGATATGGTATGGGCGTATTCGTGCTTCGGTGATGGCATCTCCATAAGAAATGGAGCTGATATGGTTGTGGGTGAATTCGTGACTCACTGATGGCCATTCTTGACGAATGGTAGATGACGTGGTATGGGTATATTCGTGCGTCATTGACGGCCATGGAATACGAACGGTAGATGACATGGTATAGGCAAGTGCAAACCCATGTCGCGGACATTCCATATGAGCGGTAAAACAGAGAACGAAAAAAATACAAGGGAAAAAAAATCAATGAAACACTTTCCAAATACCTATGACCTGGCACATTTCAAATGACAGGTCTCTCACGTTATCAAAAATTCGTAAATACTTTCCCTTGTCTATTCTTTTTCCGCTTCATAATTATCTCTATTTTAATTAAGGCCCAGTTTTGATGTGGACTTTACCCCGTAAATGAAGCCTTCAACAATATATATATATATATATATATATATATATATATATATATATATATATATATATATATATATATATATATATATATATATATATATATATATATATCAAGAGAATTCAGATCCTGCTGGTGTTTTTCGACTTCTATATCTACAAGGATTTATGGAATGCTTCTGAGCAAAATGAAAGGACAAAACCACGAAGGAAAATTCCATAGGAGGTACAGAGTTCGACAGTCTTTACAAATACTTCTCTTTGTTCATTCGACGATATACCTCCTTTTTTGGGGGGGAACACTACATCGATTCACTTCGGCTCTGAATGTCGATAAGAATTATCGACATGGAGAGACAAGAGCATCTGGAAAAAAGTGATGGAAAAGGAAGATTTTTTTGACGAGCTCCTCGGCTGCCGGAGTGAGCGCTGGTGTTCCGTGTCCACCCACTGGCTATGGGGTGTTGTCTACGGTCTCTGTTTCTACCGCTACTCTCGGCTCTGGAGGCCGATGAAGGAGGCCACACATTCTGCGGCAAGTGTTGCACTTGTGTTGCGGGCCAGGCGGCTGTGTTGCGGGCCAGGAGGCTGAGATGCAGACCAAGTAACTGTGTTGTGGATCAGGAGGCTGAGAAGGCCAGGAGGCTGTGTTGCGGGCCAAGAAGCTGTGTTGCGGGCCAGGAGGCTGTGTTGCGGGCCAAGAAGCTGTGTTGCGGATCGGGAGGCTGTGTTGCGGGCCAAGAAGACTCTGTTGTGGACCAGAAGGCTCTGTTGAGGGCCAGCAGGAATGGCGGCTCGTGCAACTCCTTGGAATCTTCTTTAAGGACCTTCAGTTCTGATTATATATACGTTATCTTGGAAGTGTTGTGAGCCTCTGACATAGGTTGACCCCACAAAGACGCATATCACAGTTCTTCCGTAAACACACACACACACACACGCGCGCATACACACAAAAACATCTCGACTCTGTTGTGGTCGTCAGCGCCCTTCAACACGACCTATCGTATGGAAAACAACAGGTCAATCACTCATGTCATTTTCACTCAAACCTCCATTTTCTATACTTCTCTCGGATCTCCGTTTTCACCTTCAGTCTATATAACAAATCCTTCGACCATCTCGTCTTTCGTCTCCGTCTTGCACGCCCCATTTTTCACCCACCTTTTAATAGGAGACCAATATATCTCGTTCGCAGGACAATCTCAATCCAGCTCCCATTTTTTTTCCTAGTTACCACCACAATCGACTTGAATTACTGCTTTTTGGTATGTCTTTAAATCGTTATAGTAACAGGTATAATTGCTCTATTTTCCGATAATTCTTAATCTGCAGTTAGCAAGGATTGTACATTCTCCTCTTTAACAGCATCTGAAATATTTTGGTTTTTTGTCCCTCTACAATAAGCCAGACAAATATATTTCAGTTTATTGTGTTTGAACATTTTTGTTTTCTGGTCGACTGCAATACCTGTTTCACGTACTCTGTAAAAGTTCTTGCATTGAAAAAATCACCAAAACAATGCGTAAATACTTTACTCTCTAATGACGTCCAGCAGATCTTATATATATATATATATATATACCATACAAACCTCCGACAGCCAGGCTCGAACCCGGGACCCCTGCGTGGCAGGCGGGAGCATTGCTACTAGGCCTACTAGGCTACTACCTAGCGGTAGTGCTCCCGCCTGCCACGCAAGGGTACCGGGTTCGAACCTGGCTGTTGGAGGTTTGTATGTT
Source organism: Panulirus ornatus (assembly GCF_036320965.1). Classification (NCBI taxonomy): domain Eukaryota; kingdom Metazoa; phylum Arthropoda; class Malacostraca; order Decapoda; family Palinuridae; genus Panulirus; species Panulirus ornatus. The sequence continues at coordinate 96,780,476 of NC_092224.1, read as the reverse complement.
CTATGAAAGTGCGTGTTCATAGGCATTTCATTCGTATATATATATATATATATATATATATATATATATATATATATATATATATATATATATATATATATATATATATATATATATATAAAACCTCATTTGTTAGTGACGTATTATCAATCTACTCCCAGAGCAATACTCAGCAAATGTAATTAGTGATAATGAGAGACGATTACTCTCTCTAATGATTCCCAATAGATCGTTTTCTCGACATAGAACAATAGACACCTGCCTTTCTCTTAAATGGACGCAAACCTGTCTAATCATTCTATAATCTCTCGATCTATATTATATATTCTAAAAGAGACGTAGAGTATCAACAAAAATTCTCCGGAAATGAGTACCATTTGATGGTATGTGGTAAGCGAAAATACAATGCTCTCTTGCTTCCAAAGTTGGATACAACTGTGTCTCTCTCAGACCGCATATTTGCTTCGACTAGCAGTAGGTTGTGGATAGTAGCCGTCCCCAGGGAAGTACAACCCTCCTGACGTAGGAGTGTTGAAGTGATGGCCTGGAACCATCTCGCATCATAGGTTCAGGACTTCCAGCCTCTATGTCTCCCTTTACAGTTAAGCTCCCACACTATTCTCAACATCTCTCCACATGCACCACAAACTTGTCCTGTCCCTTCTGCATTAACATCCTCACTTGTCCTTCCTTTTCTCACCGTGTAACATTAGATATCCATAGTGATTTAGGATGGAAGAGGGACTCTGGAGTGGAATTGTGGTGGCAAAAAAGTGGAGAGTTAAACTACTGTCTTCGCACTCTTAATCACCCTTTTCTTGTTTATCGACTTTCTCGTTGGCCTCTAGAGGAGCTGGGAAAAGTGTCTATCAATCTATCTAGTAACGTTTTACCCGTCTCTTATAGTTGGGTCCTTTTGTCTGTGACTAGAACCTTTGGGAGAAATAGCAGATGATGTACAAATGGCGGCAAAATTCACCGTCACCTCAGCATATGCTAATACAGCAATTCCTCACGACAGTTTTACGAAATACGAACGGTTGGGGTAGGCAGGGCCCTCCTCCAACTGACGAACCCGCAATCATCCTCGGCGTCTAGATCCACGATACAGGCGACGCCAGAAGGGCGAAACAAATTACGGACGAACTGGAACACATTTCCGAAGCAATCGACTCCATCTAGACGTTCTGTGTGGCATTCCAATTCTCGTCTGGGTTACAAGCCTCGTAAGGCTGGTGTTGGCTGGCTCCCTCCCTCCCTCCCTTCCATACGGTAGCAGGAACAACGTCGGAGGCTCACTCACCCACCTCCTCACAAGGTCTCAGACACGCTAGGATCTCTCCACACACCAACCACCCACCGTGTACAATGCGAGACGAGTTAGCCTCTGTCTCTTTGAACCCGGAGACTCAAGCCTGTTAATAAAGCGAGTGTAGCGATGTAGGAGGACAAGGAGGAGGAGGAGGAGGAGGAGGAGGCGGAATACAGAGGCGTTGTGGTGATGCAGTAGAGCGTTCAAGGTATGCAGCAACAGCAGCAGCAGCAAGAGCAGTATTATTAAGAGCAGAGCAGCAGCGTCATTAGTGATGGATATAGTAGAATATTTTATAAGAACTGCAGCAACAGTAGTGGTAGTAGTAGTAGTAGTAGAAGTTGTTGTTGTTGTTGTTGTAGTTGTAGTAGTTGTAGTAGTAGTAGTAGTAGTAGTAGTAGTGGAAGTAGCAGTAGTTGCAGTAGTAGTAGTAGTAGTAGTGGAAGTAGCAGTAGTTGCAGTAGTAGTAGTAGTAGTAGTAGTAGTAGTAGTAGTAGTAGTAGTAGTAGTAGTAGTAGTGGTAGTAGTTGTTGTTGTTGTTGCTGCTGTTGTTGTGTTGTTGTTGTTGTTGTTGTACTAACATGAAAGTACATGTAGTAGTATTTTCTTCATATTCTATATCGGAGGATGAAGTCACGGACGAAAATCCACATCATCAATTGAATTATAGAAAGAATCATGAAAGGAAAAAAAGAAGAAACAAGGGAAAGCATTTACGATTTCGGGTAAAGTGAAAGACCTGTCTTTCAAATTGTGCCAGATCATGGTTATTGGGAAAGCCATGAGTGGGATAGAGAGTTCCAAAGCTTCGAGGTGTAGGGAAAGAAACAGTTATCAAAACAGCCCACCTCTTAAGTTGCCAACGACCACACAGTAATCCTGCGACGTAGCAGCTTGCCAAGTATTGCGTGATCTAGCTAGTGGTGGGGGGCACACAACAAGCCAGCTCTTGGGAGCAAAAACCAAAGTAATGCTTAAAGAAAATCGACAGAGAGGAGGCTCCATTCCACCCCTCTCTCATTTTCCATACCCTTTTTGGCCTTACAGTAAGCTCATGGCATAAAACCGTGGTGGCTAAAAACAGGATGACTAATGGAGAAGAGAAGGGGACCTGAAAGAATCTTTGTATCCCTCTGAGAAAATCCCTCTCAGAGGCCCTGGGAAAGCGAACTAGCATTGTGGTGCAAGGCGAACAGATATAGTTTTCAAGTTAGCCTGAAAGAGTCTAAGAATCGGAACTCTTTCGATTCACCTCTTCACCAAGTAAGGAAGCAGAGCCAAAATCATCCCAGACATGAGAGCAGTCCTCCATACAAGGACGGATCAATCAATGCTTCCATTTCCGCAACAATAAACCTCTACTCTGCGATTGGTGGAGGCGTAAGCATCACCACATACAGCAGTAATACAACCAAGGAATGTCAGAAACTTATTTTCGTAAGTTATTCCAATCAGCTTTGTTCAGATACCAGTATTTGGGGCTGCTGGAGGGGGAGGTGTTTTTAGAACAGATACACTGAAGGAGTGTGATCAGATGAACCCATTGGCGGGCGAGATTGTGTACTTACAGCGGGATGGACTAGAGGTGAAAAACAGATCCAGAATATTAGGAGATTGGTCACAGCGGTCAGGTATATGGGTAAGGTGGGAGATGAACTACTCTAGATCACTGAGAATGGAGGACGTTAGTCGTAGTAGTAGTATTAATACGATAGTACCTGTACTCCTAGTAGTAGGAGTAGTAATGGTAGTAGTAGTAATGGTAGTAGTAGTAGTGGTAGTAGTAGTATTAGTAGTAGTAGTAGTAGTAGTAGTAGTAGTAATGGAAGTAGTAGTAGTAGTGGTGTTGGTAGTAGTAGTAGTAGTAGTAGTAGTAGTAGTAATGGAAGTAGTAGTAGTAGTAGTAGTAGTAGTAGTAGTAGTAGTGGTAGTAGTAGCAAGAATAGGATCAGTGGCCTTAAAAGGAACATTACGCACTACAGCAGCAGCCACAGCAACAATAGCTACAGCTGTAGTGGCAATGGTACCCATGGACACAAGGCTTGTTGAGCCTGAAGTAACAGCTATCAGAGAGAGAGAGAGAGAGAGAGAGAGAGAGAGAGAGAGAGAGAGAGTGAGTTTGTGTGTATGTGTGTGTCAGTGTATACATGGAAATATATGGAAGTACATGGGATAGACAGACAACAGATGGCCCGTTGCGCCATGTGTAGGTTGTCTGTTTTTCAAGTTAATCTATCTTTTGCTAAACTAGGTGGTCTACGTAGGGATAGATTAGCAAGAGGACTCGCTCTACACGCCTTCCACACCCTCCGGCACAATACACAAAGAATTATAATCTTGATATTAGTGATGGTCTATACAAATTAGATAACTTTATTGTTGATAAAATTTGTAAAATGATAAGTTTATGTACGCTCGTTGTATGTCTTGGACAATTGCATGTTTACCAAATGGTGTCCTAGCTTCGTCTCTTCGATGTGTATCAACTGGCTAATATTTCTCTCTTGTGCCTCCCCTGATGATGTGATTATTACACTAAAGTGCACTTGGGAACTTATCGTGTTTCATTTTCCCCGTGGACTCATAGGAATATCTTGATCATGCGCAAAATTGTGATCCTTTCCAACATTTTATACATATACATATATATATCTTTTTCTCTCAAACTATTCGCCATTTCCCACGTGAGCGAGGTAGCGTTAAGAACAGAAGACTGGGCCTTTCAGGGAATATCCTCATATCCTAAAATTCTCAAGAAAATCCATATTTTGAAAAAAATCAAGAAAAATCCAAGGCTATAGCCTTGCAAATATTTTGCTCAGATTTTCAACGTCTTCAGATTCTAATGAAAATCTGGGTATAGATGTTATTTTACATGCTGATTAAAGATTTCGAGTTAAATGACAGAATTTCGCATTAAATGCCTTTAATTACCCCTTAGATTAATCATGATAAAATCAGTATGCTAATTTCTCGACTAAATACACGAATTTTTAGGTTATGACCACAGATTCCTACTCAGCATACCTAAAAGCATTTATCCTAAAATTCTCAAGAAAATCCATTTTTTGAAAAAAAAATCAAGAAAAATACTAGGCTATAGCCTTGCAAAATATTTTGCTCAGATTTTCAACTGCTTCACATTTTAATGAAAATTTGCGTATAGATTTTATTTTAAATGCTGATTAAGGATTTCTAGTCAAATGACAGCATTTCGCATTATTAATGCCTTTAATTACTCCTAAGTTTAATTATAAAATTAGCATGCTAATTACTCGACTGATTACATGAATTTTTGGTTTTTGACCACACATTCGTATTCAGCATACATAAAAGCATCTATCCTGAAATTCTCAAGAAAATCCATTTTTTGAAAAAAAATCAAAATTCCATTTTGCTCAGATTTTCATCACCTTCAGATTTTAATGAAAATCTGCGTATAGATGTTATTTTACTTGCTGATTAAGGATTTCTAGTCAAATGACAGCATTTCGCATTATTAATGCCTTTAATTACTCCTAAGATTAATTATAATAAGATTAGTATGCTAATTACTCGACTAATTACAAGAATTTTCGGGTTTTGAACTCAGATTCGTATTCAGCATACCCTAAAAGCATCTATCCTGAAATTCTCAAGAAATTCCATTTTTTTGAAAAAATGAAAAATCCAAGCCTTGCAAAATATTTTACTCAGATTTTCAACTTCTTCAGATTTTAATGAAAATCTGGGTATAGATGTTATTTTACATGCTGATTAAGGATTTCGAGTTGAATGACAGAATTTCGCATTAAATGCCTTTAATTACCCCTTAGATTAATTATAATAAAATCAGTATGCTAATTACTCGACTTATTACACAAATTTTTAGGTTTTGACCACAGATTCGTATTCAGAATACCTAAAAGCATATATCCTGAAATTCTCAAGAAAATACATTTTATGAAAAAAATCAAGAAAAATCCATGGCCTTGCAAAATATTTTGCTCAGATTTTCAACTTCTTCAGATTTTAATGAAAATCTGCGTATAGATGTTATATTACATGCTGATTAAGGATTTCTAGTCTAATGACAGAATTTCGCATTATTAATGCCTTTAATTACTCCAAAGATCAATTATATCAGTATGCTAATTACTCTACTAATTACACGAATATTTGGTTTTTGACCGCAGATTCGTATTCATCGCACCTAAAAGCATCTATCCTGAAAACTTGAAAATTCATATAATTAGTCGAGTAATTAGTATTTCAATTTTATCATAATAAATCCAGGTGCTCATTAAACGATTAATATTATGAATAACAGTCTTTTCACTCCAAATACGTAAATACCATATAAACTAACATCTATACACAGATTTTCATTAAAATCTGAGGAAGTTGAAAATCTGAGCAAAAAAAGTGCAAGGCTATTGCTTTGGATTTTTCCTGATTTTTTTTTTTTTGAAAAAATATATTTTCTTAAAATTTTCAGCATAGATATTTTCATGTATGCTGAATACGTATCTGTGGTCAAAATCTAAAAATTCTCATAATTGGTTGAGTAATTAGCATTTTCATTTTATCATAATTAGTCCAGGTGCTTCTTAAACGATTAATATTATAAATAACAGTCTTTCACTCCAAATACTTAAATACCTTATAAAATAACGTCTATACACAGATTTTCATTTAAATCTGAGGAAGTTTAAAATTTGAGCAAAAAAAACGCCAGGGATTTTTCTCGATATTTTTAGAAAAATAGATTTTCTTGAAATTTTCAGCATAGATAGTTTTATGTATGCTGAATACGAATCTATGATCAAAATCGATAAATTCGTATAATCAGTCGAGTAATGGGCCTTTATATTTTATAATGATTATTGCAGGTGCTAATTAAACGATTAATATTATGAATTACAGTGTTTTGACTCCAAATACTTAAAAACAATATAAAATAACATCTATACACAGAATCTCATTATAATCTGAGGAAGTTGAAAATCTGAGCAAAAAAATGTAAGGCTATAGCCTTGGATTTTTCCTGATTTTTTTGAAAAAATAGATTTTCTTGAAATTTTCAGCATAGATACTTTTATGTATGCTGAATACGTGTCTGTGGTGAAAATCTAAAAATTCTTATGACTAGCCGAGTAATTAGCATTTCAATTTTATCATGATAAAACCAGGTGCTCATTAAACCATTAATATTATGAATGAAAGTCTTTTCACTCTAAATACTTAAATACCATATAAAATAACATCTATACACAGATTGTCATTAAAATCTGAGGAAGTTGAAAATCTGAGCAAAAAAATGCAAGGATTTTTCCTGATTTTTTGAAAAAATAGATTTTCTTGAAATTTTCTGCATAGATACTTTTATGTATGCTGAATACGTGTCTGTGGTGAAAATCTAAAAATTCGCATAATTAGTCGAGTAATTAGCATTTCAATTTTATCATAATAAGTCCAGGTGCTCATTAAACGATTAATATTATGCATAACAGTCTTTTCACTCCAAATACTTAAATACCATATAAAATAACATCTATACACAGATTTTCATTAAAATTTGATGAAGTTGAAAATCTGAGCAAAAAAAGGTGCACGGCTATAGCCTTGGATTTTTACTGATTTTCTTGAAAAAATAGATTTTTTTTAACTTTTCAGCATAGATACTTTTATGTATGTTGAATATGAATCTGTGATCAAAATCGATAAATTCGTATAATTTGTCGATTAATGGGCATTTAAATTTTATCATGATTAGTGCAGGTGCTAATTAAACGGTTACTATTATGAATTACAGTCTTTTGACTCCAAATACTTAAATACTATATAAAATAACATCTATACACAGATTTTCATTAAAATCTGAGGAAGTTGAAAATCTGAGCAAAAGAAATGCCAGGCTATAACCTTGGATTTTTCCTGATTTTTTTGAAAAAAAATAGATTTTCTTGAAATTTTTAGCATAGATACTTTTATGTATGCTGAATACGTGTCTGTAGTGAAAATGTAAAAATTCGTATAATTAGTCGAGTAATTAGTATTTCAATTTTATCATAATAAATATAGGTGTAATTAAACGATTAATATTATGAATAACAGTCTTTTCACTCCAAATACTTAAATACCATATAAGATAACGCCTATACACAGATTTTCATTAAAATCTGAGGAAGTTAGAAATTTGAGCAAATGAAAATGCCAGGGTATAGCCTAGGATTTTTCTCGATATTTTTGGAAAAATAGATTTTCTTGAAATTTTCAGCATAGATAGTTTTATGTATGCTGAATACGAATCTATGATCAAAATCGGTAAATTCGTATAATTAGTCGAGTAATGGACATTTAAATTTTATCATTATTAGTGCAGGTGCTAATTAAACGATTAATATTATGAATTACAGTCTTTTGACTCCAAATACTTAAATACTATATAAAATAACATCTATACACAGATTTTCATTAAAATCTGAGGAAGTTTAGAATCTGAGGAAAAGAAATGTAAGTCTATATAGCCTTAGATTTTTCCTGATTTTTTTTGAAAAAAATAGATTTTCTTTAAATTTTCAGCATGATACTTCTATGTATGCTGAATACGTGTCTGTAGTGAAAATTTGAAAATTCGTATAATTAGTCGAGTAATTAATATTTCAATTTTATCATGATAAATCCAGGTCCTCATTAAACGATTAATATTATGAATAACAGTGTTTTCACTCCAAATACGTAAATACCATATAATCCAACGTCTATACACAGATTTTCATTAAAATCTGAGGAAGTTGAAAATCTGAGCAAAAAGAATGCAAGGATTTTTCCTGATTTTTTTGAAAAAATAGATTTATCTTGAAATTTTCAGCATAGATACTTTTATGTATGCTGAATACGTGTCTGTGGTGAAAATCTAAAAATTCGTATAATTAGTCGAGTAATTAGCATTTCAATTTTATCATAATAAGTCCAGGTGCTCATTAAACGATTAATATTATGAATAACAGTCTTTTCACTCCAAATACTTAAATACCATATAAAATAACATTATACACAGATTTCATTAAAATTTGATGAAGTTGAAAATCTGAGCAAAAAAAGGTGCACGGCTATAGCCTTGGATTTTTACTGATTTTCTTGAAAAAATAGATTTTTTTTAACTTTTCAGCATAGATACTTTTATGTATGTTGAATATGAATCTGTGATCAAAATCGATAAATTCGTATAATTTGTCGATTAATGGGCATTTAAATTTTATGATTAGTGCAGGTGCTAATTAAACGGTTACTATTATGAATTACAGTCTTTTGACTCCAAATACTTAAATACTATATAAAATAACATCTATACACAGATTTTCATTAAAATCTGAGGAAGTTGAAAATCTGAGCAAAAGAAATGCCAGGCTATAACCTTGGATTTTTCCTGATTTTTTTGAAAAAAAATAGATTTTCTTGAAATTTTTAGCATAGATACTTTTATGTATGCTGAATACGTGTCTGTAGTGAAAATGTAAAAATTCGTATAATTAGTCGAGTAATTAGTATTTCAATTTTATCATAATAAATCCAGGTGCTAATTAAACGATTAATATCATAAATAATAGCCTTTTCACTCCAAATACTTAAATACCATATAAAATAACGTCTATACACAGATTTTCATTAAAATCTGAGGAAGTTGAAAATTTGAGCAAAAAAAATGCAAGGCTATAGCCTTGAATTTTTCTCGATATTTTTGGAAAAATAGATTTTCTTGAAATTTTCACCATAGATAGTTTTAAGTATGCTGAATACGAATCTATGATCAAAATCGAGAAATTCGTATAATTAGTCGAGTAATGGGCATTTAAATTTTATGATTGTTGCAGGTGCTAATTAACCGGTTAATATTATGAATTACAGTCTTTTGACTCCAAATACTTAAATACCATATAAAATAACATCTATACACAGATTTTCATTAAAATCTGAGGAAGTTGAAAATCTGAGCAAAAAAAATGCAAGGCTATATATAGCCTTGTATTTTTCCTGATTTTTTTGAAAGAATAGATTTTCTTTAAATTTTCAGCATAGATACTTTTATGTATGCTGAATACGTGCCTGTGGCCCCCTTCTCTGTTCCTTCTTTTGGAAAAATAGAAAAATAACGAGAGGGGAGGATTTCCAGCCCCCGCTCCCTCCCATTTTAGTCGCCTTGTACGACACGCAGGGAATATCCCCAGGGATAATATATATATATATATATATATATATATATATATATATATATATATATATATATATATATATATATATATATATATATATATATATATAATCTTTGATAACATGGCCTGGGTTAGGGTATTCAGGTCCTCGTGTCATCTCATCTAAGATGAAAAAAAAAGAAGAGAATCGACGAGATATGTGTGTATCCCCTTCCTCCTCCTCACCAGATGTCACTCGGGTGTTCAACACATCACTCAACGTACAAGCAACCACCCACTGGTCAGGGGAAATGACGTGTATTGATTTCATCCTCAAATCACCTCTGTGTCTTAGGTATTCTAGCACATCCAGTGACCTTCCTATTCCATATTGTGATAACTGGAAGACGACCTTACCACTGTACATGACCAATGGACTTTAAGAGCCTTCAGTTACCCGTGTCGCCTCAGCTAACATGACAAAGGAAAACATCTCTAACATCTCGTCCATGTGGAGAAGTGTCGTCCGATTTCGATATCCACCATCTCCTTGGGACTTACCACAAGATGGAGCAACAGTCCCACAAAACATCCCCAAAAAGAAACGATTGAATATAAAAAAAAAGCGAAACATTTCTCCACCATATCGGGCTCTACCGGCCCCGTTCGTTCAAATGCCTTTTAAGTTTCCATAAATTGACCTCAGTATAGCTCGCCACCACATCTTGTAGTCATTTCCATTATCCTCAGCCAAGGCTCTCGGTAATGTACGACTGATGCTATTGTCGAGCCAGGACATTAAACCACCGTCAAGGTCAATTTATGGCTTAATTGGATTCCCTTGTTCGTTCGGGACAACAACGCTCCCTCAGCGGGGTCAGCATCGCCACCATTACGAGGATCGATCACCCGGAGGAGGGTCTGTCTGTCCGTGTGTGTGTGTGTGGGCTGCACTGCATGATGGCTTAACCAGACCTGGTCTCGGGCAAAATTGCTGATGGCTGCTGCTGCTGCTGGACCTGCTGCTGCTGGACCTGCTACTGCTGGCCCTGCTGCTGTTGGACCTGCTGCTGCTGGACCTGCTGCTGCTGGACCTGCTTCTGCTGGACCTGCTGCTGCTGGACCTGCTTCTGCTGGACCTGCTGCTGGTCTCTTGAGGGCTTGACGCCTGAGGAAGGTGAGAGCAGTTGCTAATTCGGTCTGACGGAAGGCGTCAAGAGATGAGGTTAGGACGTGTCATGGTTTATCAAGTGATTTGGAGGCGTAGGAAATAATTCAGGCTGTCTGATGTTCGTGATGTGTTGCGATGCATATTACATAGAGGTGAAAATATCATTTGATCCTTAGTTAATATACTTGGTAAGCATAACAATATATATATATATATATATATATATATATATATATATATATATATATATATATATATATATATATATATATATATATATATATATATATATATATATATATACATAATATAAGAAATTTAGAAGACTCAAAACCCATGATCGTCGTCAAAATTATGTATACGTGGACGTCCACATTATGTATACGTGGACGTACGTGGAAAGGACAGATATGAAGAAGACCTGAGTGTCCTTCATGAGTATAAACTTTGCTACCTGTCCGCTCTACTGTCATTAAACATCCATTACAATAGGCCTGGTATCGAGTGCATACGGTACACATCCACTGTGGCTATCAAAATTACCAGAGGTGAGGTTCCCCAGCGACCAAAAACCCTTGAAAGATGCCAGAGCACTGGGGTGAGTGACGGTACTTCCATCGAGGGTGGTGTCAGGCCTTGGCAACCTGGCTGATAGGTAACCTTCTTCCACAAATATCCCTAATGGCTCTCTACTCTGCAACAGCATCGACCAATGGATCGATCCCATAACACTGTCTAATAAATCTACAGCCTAACAAAGCCACTCTGTTTAAACATGACCCTGATAACTCCTCTTTATCAAACGCCAAAATGGCTTTGGACACTGCTTGATATATTGACCACGAAAAAAGAACCACCTCATTTATCTATTACGTAATAACAACAAATGGAGACAAACTTTCCTTATATTTTAATCTGATTCATGCTATGATGTGAAGGGCTCCAGTTGTCCTTTTTTGAATGCTATGGACCATTCGACCTACATTGTTAAAGATGATATAGAGATAACATGTGTATACGTATTTGGTGAACTGACTTCACCCACTATGTATATCGATACACATATGTCTCCTGACAGCAATAACGTAAGCAGAGTGTGTTCTATAGTGTTCATTGTACTGATATAATGTTCTCATATGTTCAGAATGTGACTTTAGATGGCGAGAACTTTCACTGGAGTTCTCAGACCACACAGGAAACTGGCCACATCTACCAAGAAGAACCACAAGTTTTAAAAAAATCATGACGTTTTGTGATATGTCAGAGTGTCAGAGTGAGATCATTGCAGAACAGTTTTAAAGAGTGCAATCAGATTGGAAGATGCATCTTAGGTATGACAGGTGGGGTATGCTGAACCGGCATTTTTATATGTTGCTGTAGAGATGGGTGGGATCCTGAACGTACAAGAAAATGAATAACTCGTGCATACCTGGGGGATAAAAGTTCACACGGGTGTACATCCAAAGGAGTGGAATTCAAGACTGGGTTGGAGGGCCGGTTGTGTACTATTTGCTCAGGCAGTGCTGTTTGTATGTGTTGTCAGTGGCATGTTTGTTGAGAGAGAGGGGGAGATGGGCTATGTGAGTAACGGTAGCTGAAGTAAGACTCGGGGATGATTTTTGTCTCTTGTCCTGGCGTTGTTGCTTGGGTATGGATTTGCATTGGATGGGTCAGGTCTAGTGCTAGTGCAGAGAATTGGACGTTGTGCAGGTGTTGAATGTTTTCTGGGGGGAGACAGGCAGTCTGTGATCTTTCTGAGTGTCCTGTTTCATGTGGTTTGCTCTTTTGTTATGCTTGCTTTTAGAAAGTCGGATGAACAGAAAGGTGAGAGGGGGCTGTAGTATATGTGGAGCGGATGAGAAATTTGTGAAAGATATGAATGGGATCTTTTCCTCGTCCAAGACCGGTACCAGTAAGAGTTCTGAGAGCATTCAGTTTGTTTAAAGTCCATGTGTTTGTGTTTTTGATGGGATCTGTTGAGTGGAAGTAGTTTACCTTTCATGTTTATGGTAGGGGTCTAAGTTAAGAGGGTAACGATGGATTTTCTACAGGAATGATGCAAGCTTTTTGTTTTCAGTGAGCTAGAGTTCTAATTGTGTGATATACTTTTCGCCAACCTGTCCACCCCACATCCTAACCCATCTTGTTGTCCCACCCAACACACTCCTCTCACAACCCTCATAATCTCCTTACCACAATCACAACTCTCACCTCCTCCATATTCTTCTCACCATCCATAGCCCACTTGAGCAGAGTCCGGGTGTTGTGATGTAACTGTGAGGTCGTCTGGGTACGTGAGGCAGCCATTTAGGAAAAGACTGAGGGAGAGCGGAGAAAGAGCTGCTCCTTGGGCGACCCCATTGCAGAGCTTGACAACTGTGGAGGTGGGTGAGGCTGTCGTCAGATGTAAACAATTCACAAAGTTTCACATCCTAACACCAGTACACACGCTTGTGCAGCCCGCTACCACCATGCTGGAATAGAAACTGACCAGGCCGTTCAAGGGAAAATGGGGTGGGGGGGCTTGTGGTTTAGGGAGGTTTAATGACTGGCGGTTGGTTTGGGTAGCGAAATGCGTGTTCAACTACTCATCTTGTGCTGTCTTGTTATGATTCTTTAATAACGGTTTGGTTGATAACAGGACGCGTTTTAAAGCTACTTGCAGATAGGTTACGCTTCCTTTCATCTATCTCAGTTGCTAATATCAACAACTTTAACTTACTTGAATATCTGGAATATCTGAATTGCCATGGTAATGATGGAATACCTGATTCATCTCCGTAATGATGGATCGCCTGGGTTACCATGGTGGCATGTGTGAGTCCCCATGATAATGATGGATTCCGTGGTTCCCCTGGGGGGATGGTGGAACACATGGGGGGGTTGCCGTGGTAAATGGTAGAATGCGTGAGTTGCCATGGTAATGTTGGAATGTCTGTCTATCTTGCCCTTGTTAATGAGCGTAACGGGACAGATGTGCATCGTGGACGGAGCCTCATTAAGGAGGCTCATATCGTTAATGGCTCTAGTCAGTCCATGAACCGAGGGAGAAAATGAGGGAGCTTGTCTTGTTTTAGGAAGAAAGGTGTGGGCGAAAGCACCTGGTTGAAGCCTCACGAAGGGTGTCATTCCAGTGATGTCTGGAAAGAGAGATAGGGTGGAGAAATGCTTCATAGAGTCTCATGGGATCCCTTCCAGTTGTTCGAAGCTGGAGAGAGAGAGAGAGAGAGAGAGAGAGAGAGAGAGAGAGAGAGAGAGAGAGAGAGAGAGAGAGAGAGAGAGAGCGGTTGTACTTATCGATGGCTCCATATGATCTCAAACGCTCACGTCTGGTTCAGGGATCGGCTGAAGAACTTGTTGCCAACTCACACGTTCAGCGTTGCCGACCTTGCTACACCTGGACGTTGCTAATTATAAGCAAAGCGCCTTTAAAAAGTTTGTGCTTGCGTTCTCCTTTGACGTCATTCTCATTAAATTCCTCTTGCATGCTTGCTCTATCTTTCTGTGATTTCTTTTTTTCTTATAACTTGTCGTGACAGTGAATGCATCATCCTTTGATGTGTTTGGCCTAGGGTGAATGTCATAAAAGAAAAGAGAGAGATTAAACGAACCTTAATCAACTGTGTTTAAAAGACGATGATAATAATTCGCTTCTTCTCACAACTAATGACTGGCAAAGATCCTGCCTAATGAGGAAGGCAGAAGATATTCATCTCCCTCACACAGAAGGACCTGGTAAATATCGTCCCCTCTTGCAGAAAGCGAAGAAGGGGTGAGGGGTGGGAATGGGTGGGTGGGACGGAGTGAGAGAAGGGAGGTCAGGTACCAAGGGAGAGAGAGAGAGAGAGAGAGAGAGAGAGAGAGAGAGAGAGAGAGAGAGAGAGAGAGAGAGAGAGAGAGAGAGAGAGAGAGAGAGAGAGAGAGAGAGAGAGAGAGAGAGAGAGAGAGAGAGAGAGCATAGAGAAAAGAGAAAGTCTCTCCTAAAATGTGAGGAAGCTTCGTATCTCGGTGGGTAATTACGGTATTCATCACTGAGGGCGATGTGGCTGAAGACCAGCATGTTGGATTATAAAACTGAATAATATGAAGTTACGATATGGCTTTAGGGGGGAGGAGTGAGGGAGGAGGAGAAGGAGGAGGAGGCTTTAGGGGGGAGGAGGTGAGGGAGGAGGAGGAGGAGGCTTTAGGGGGAGGAGGTGAGGGAGGAGGAGGAGGAGGAGGAAAGGAAAGCTGGCTGGGTACTGAAGCAAGCAGGGGGGCAGTGTGGTTCACGATGCTTCCGACCTAGGCAATGAAAACTTGCCTCCCCACAACCAGTAGAGGGAGGTGGTATAACATGGAGTGGCTCCTGAGAGCCTCTTTTCCTCATACGTAATCCTTCGAAAGTCTTGACATTCGTGACAACATTTCCAAGATGGTTATACTTCCTTGTTAGTCATCTTTTAAACGCCGTTTTTGTATGTCAATCGCTGGCTGTTGTTACTATAATAACACCATGGGGAGCTCTGGACACAGTGGCAGGAATTTCCCCCCAAAACCTCTTTGTTTCCCAACCTTAACCTGGCATGGAGACTTGATAATCAAATTTCCTGGGAAAAAAAAAGAGGCCCCTATCCTCCTCTTCCTCCTCCTCTTCCTCCTCCTCGCACTCCTGATGGCTTGCTATTCATCAACAAGGAACGCCTCAGACAAAGGCTGGGAAGACATCGCCACTATACTTTGAGAGCATCCTAACGTTTTCTTTATCAGTGTAGTCTGTGCCTTGAAGCCCTCACTCTCTCTAAAAGAAAATGGGAAAAAGAATATGTTGGATTTCCTTCTTTATGTTGATGTATTTCTTCCTTTTTGAAAGGAATTCGAGAATTTTTGACAACGAGCAGTTCACTGATTAATCCCAGTACGTCCAAAACAGTCTTTAAAAGTGCTGAACTTTATACAGATGGCTCATTAAGATATTATAATATCCTCCCCTTAAATCAGTTAAAGAAAAACGACCATAATTTTCGTTTTCAGTTATATAACAAAAGCGAAACACAAAGTAACCTAGATATCTATCTCATTTATTTCATATATTTCAGGTTCAAATCGTCTTTGGCTCTTCCTCAAATTGCGTCCTGTTTACTGAATTCCATCTACGGAAGTTTTGCATTACCAGGGCAGTAATTTGCATGTAATTATTGCGACAAGACAAGCAATTGGGCGTGTGGGAGGAAAGCCTTGGTGGGGTTGGTGGGTCAGGGAGTCATCATATTTGTGAATACCCTCCCGACCTTTTTCAAAAACAACCCACCCCCCCCCCCACTCTCTCTCTCTCTCTCTCTCTCTCTCTCTCTCTCTCTCTCTCTCTCTCTCTCTCTCTCTATCTATCTATCTATCTTTTCTTTCATCTTTTTCCTCAACTCGCGGGAGGCAATCGAGCGCTTGCACCGAACCTTTTGATCTATTTTGGCCTCCCAACTGCTAAGAACTATTAGCTAGAAGCCCCTCAAAAGGGTTTGTGTATTAATGAGTGCAAATGAGGATTTTGCTGCTTCCTCTTCTCTCTCTCTCTCTCTCTCTCTCTCTCTCTCTCTCTCTCTCTCTCTCTCTCTCTCTCTCTCTCTCTCTCTCTCTCTCTCTCTCCACTTCACGATGTCTTCCTTTATATCAAGTGAGTTCGAGGCATTCTACTCCCTTCGCCCAATGAAGAGCTTTACGAAATCCTTTTTCTTTTCATTTTCTTTTTCCTCAAAAAAAGTGAGGGAAAAGAGATCTGCATTAATGAGAGATGTGAGTATCTGTGAGGGAGGGAGGGAGGGAGGGAGAAAAAGAGGAGGATGGGGTAGTGAGAGAGGAAGCGTTATAATCTCAGAGAGAGAGAGAGAGAGAGAGAGAGAGAGAGAGAGAGAGAGAGAGAGAGAGAGCAACCCTTGGCCTCCTGATGACTGGCAAAGAATATGAGGGGGTCGAGGAGGAGGAGGAGGAGGAGGAGGAGGAGGAGGAGGCTGCTCATTGATACCATCTGTTTTCAGGAGGACAGCAGCTGGGGGAGTGAGGCTGTGTGTGTGTGTGTGTGTGTGTGTGTGTGTGTGAGGTGGGGAGGGTCATAGTTCGACAACATTGCTGGTTTACAAGACCATTCCTTTATCTACGGATATATTTTGTTAGTCACATGGGATACACAGAGTCACAGTCATGAGAAACAGATCTTGATAGCTTTTGGATAAATGATAACCAACATTAAAGGGATATTTGATATCAGGTCATTTCAAGATCAACTGCTTTTATATTTCTTTATAATATATTCATGGATATTTATTACTACTATATTTCTTTGTAATATATTCATGGATTTATCACTAGTATATTTCTTTGTAATATATTCATGGATTTGTTAGAAACACTCTTGTGATGAAGGGTTCTCAGGATTATACAATGTGGGTGAATGTACACAGAGGTTCGATTATTGTATTGTGTAGATCCTAGACTGAAGAAAGTTATTCACGATACGTTTTTCAATGGTCATACATTATACAAAGAACAATATAATGCCTGCAAATAGTCAATCATATCCTATGATTTCTCGTATATAAGTTTTCTTTCCTTATCTATTCACTCTTCCCTTCAGAAGAGAACATACGCGTCCTTTCGAACAGAGTTCCACAAACGCTTACCGTACATTGCTCTGGGTGACGCCTATGGATCAGAGCCATATACTGCGTCTTTGATAAAGGTGATGGCAAGCGTATCATCGAACTTGAGTTCGACTCCTCTTCTCGTACAGTTCTTAGACGACGACCTCAACCCTCTTCATCTTGAGTCCTATGTATGCTCCATCCTTCCTTCCTTCCTATACCCTCCTACATCCGCGAATGACCACAGGATGTCTATGATGAAGAGTAGGATTCTCAGCTCCCTTCCTAATATAAAGGACGGGCCTGATCAACCGAAGGCTTGAAATTGAGAGAATTTTGCATCCTCCTCCAGCCACAGAGAAGGTAATATAAATCGTGTTGATTAATAGATCGTGTTAATGAACTCTTTGGTCTTTGGCGGGCTGAGTTGTAGATACGGTGGAACTGTTGCTGTGATTTTCTGTGCTGGAGACTGAAGCATGAGCGAGGGAGGCCATATTTCTTTTTCTCTTCTTGCCTGTTTCTCCCGCTACCTCGCTAATGAAGGAAACGACAAATGAGTATAATCTAAAAAGAAAAAAATTGAAAATCTTTCTTCTACTCGTTCAACCTTACGATTAAGGTTAGAAATGGAATAATATCCCTAAAGCATCAGAAATATTGACAAGCTATATTTTTTCAGATCTCCCTGACGTTTTCAGCACCAAAAGCCAACAATACCCTGAAGATATCACACTCATTAATCCTTTTTTTTTGCGCCACGGCCCGTAGGAGTGGACCATAAACTAGCCCCTCTATACCTCCAAAAAGAATTTAGTTGTTCATTCTAGAAGTAAGCCAACGATGCATACCGTCAATTAGAACTTGAATTTACGAACAACGATGTTCTAGTAAAGCGAAAAATTCGTAGAAAACCCAGCAATGCGCAACGACCATCTCCCCCGACTCCATTTTCTTCTAAGGGAGACCGGCATATTACCGGCACATTATCATCATATGGGTTTCTTTAGCTCTAAGTAACAGAATTTAGATTTGAGCAACTGCTAAATGTACTCTTTTATATTTTCTTTCCTTTGCATGAAATTTGTGAAGCTAGAATGGTGAAAGAACGAAGGCGTGTAAGGTACCACACACACACACACACACACACACACACACACACACACAACACTGACCTGAGGACCTCTTCCCTGTGTGAATCTTTGATGCTCAGTTGTCGGGGGTGAGAGCCTTGGGGGAGGGAGGGGAAGGGGGGGCTGTGAAGTGGAGAGAGAGAGAGAGAGAGAGAGAGAGAGAGAGAGAGAGAGAGAGAGAGAGAGAGAGAGAGAGAGAGAGGGAGGGAGATGAGTTTATGATGTGAGCGGATCTCCTCCCACACGACAGCACGAGCAACAACGCAGCAGAAGCGACAGGAACAATGAGATGACACAGACAATTGAGGAGGGGGTTGGGGGCAGTAACAAAAGCAGCAGAAGGGGCAGCAGAAGGGGCAGCAGAAGCAACAGCAGCAGCAGAGACATGGATGACAGAACCAGGAGATCACATACACCATCATCATCATCGCCACTACTACCTCCTCCCCCTCTCTATTACTACCATGAACACCACTACCTTTCTTCCCCCTGCCCCCTCTCCACTTCCCCTTCCCCTTTCGTTACCACTACCATGAACACCACTACCCTTCTTCCCCCTCTCCACTTCCCCTTCCCCTTTCGTTACCACTACCATCGCCCCCCATCATCAGTGGTATCAACAAAAGGACCACACAAAAATACCAACCGCCAATTTCAACACGAAGATACCATTCCCCTACCCCACTCTACCCCACACCCCCACCAACAACCACCGCCACTTCAACCACCGCCACTTCAACCACCGCCACTTCAACCACCGCCACTTCAACCACCGCCACTGTAAGTATCATCGCCACTACCAACACCACAATTACCACCAAGTCCACCAGGTACCATCCACTTTATCAACCTACTCCTGGGGGTGGATGAACAGCTGGGTTGACTGTGGACCGACTGCTGCAGTAGCAAACAAGAATCGAAGCTATGCCATGCTCGACCCTGGGCTGGGCGGGCCCGTGAATGCGTCACGGTCAGGAACGCTGACCACTACACCACGGAAGGTCCATCTCCAACAGCTCTTCATTCTTTATCTTCATGATAAAGCTTCACCAAAGGTAACCTCTTCACTCGGGATGCTACCTTCGTGCAGGCGGAGTTCGGTAACATCCCTCGGGCCCCTCACACGACCTATCAAGGGTGCTCAACACGCTGGTAACCCCCTCCCTTCCTCCCCTCTCTCTTTCTCTCTCTTTCCCCCCTTCGCTGTCTTCAACCATCATCAAAAACTTGATGAGACAATTCCAGAAGAGGCTATTGTATCATCCCCTCCACCGTCACCTCTTGCCACTCGAGATCCCTTTTTCCGTAGGTTATAGCACAGCGTCTAAAGAGCATCGAACCCTCTACGGGACTTGTGCAGACCACTACAAAAACAGACACCCCCACCTCACCCTCATCCTAGCCATCAAAACGTCATCAATAACCAGTGGGTTGTGGCTTTTATTCAATGTTAGATTTCGTGTACAGAAAATGTTTTTCGAAGGCGCTGCCGAGGTAACATGAGGAAAAGACAAGCTGATAAGACAATGATATGTGGCTTACCATTATGATCATCATCATTATCATTACCACTGTCTTCGACAGTGCCGGAATAAAAGAACACCACACGCCTCTACCGCTATCACCACTGGCAACACCACGGCTGCCACCACCACGGCTGCCACCACCACGGCTGCCACCACCACAAGCAGCACTTGCAACCTCCAAAGTTGATTACCACACGAATGGAAATTGCTGAGGCGTAAATAGGTGGGAAAACACCCCTTTCCTTCCTTCCTTCCTCTTCCATGCAACAACAAAAAAAATGCAGGGTGACCTTTCTCTCCCTAAGATGGCTGGGGAGGAAGGAGGAAGGTGGTGGCAAGGAGGAGGAGGAGGAGGAGGAGGAGGAGGAGGAGGGGAGAAGGAGGAGGGGGAGGCTCAGTCACCTCAACAGCCAGCAATTTTCTCGAGAGCATCTCTGACGCATCTCTTATCTCAAAAGACTCGAGTCTTCTGCGTCTGGCGGCTGCCTTGTTTACCCTTGTGGTTGTCATGACGACCAGTCATGTTTCCCTGGCGCAGCTGGTGGTGACGTCCCTTGGCCCAGCTGGTGGTGACCTGCCTTGGCGCAGCTGGTGGTGACCTGCCTTGGCTCAGCTGGTGGTAGCGTTCCTTGGCCCAGCTGATGGTGACGTTCCTTGGCCCAGCTGGTGGTGACGTTCCTTGGCCCAGCTGGTGGTGACCTTCCTTGGTCCAGCTGGTGGTGACGTCCCTTGGCCCATCTGGTGGTGACGTTCCTTGGCCCAGCTGGTGGTGACGTCCCTTGGCCCATCTGGTGGTGACGTTCCTTGGCCCAGCTGGTGGTGACGTCCCTTGGCCCAGCTGGTGGTGACCTGCCTTGGCGCAGCTGGTGGTGACGTTCCTTGGCCCAGCTGGTGGTGACATTCCTGGCCCAGCTGGTGGTAGCGTTCCTTGGCCCAGCTGGTGGTAGCGTTCCTTGGCCCAGCTGGTGGTAGCGTTCCTTGGCCCAGCTGGTGGTAGCGTTCCTTGGCCCAGCTGGTGGTAGCGTTCCTTGGCCCAGCTGGTGGTAGCGTTCCTTGGCCCAGCTGATGGTGACCTTCCTTGGCCCAGCTGGTGGTGACCTTCCTTGGCCCAGCTGGTGGTAGCGTTCCTTGGCCCAGCTGGTGGTAGCGTTCCTTGGCCCAGCTGGTGGTAGCGTTCCTTGGCCCAGCTGGTGGTAGCGTTCCTTGGCCCAGCTGGTGGTGACCTTCCTTGGCCCAGCTGATGGTAGCGTCCCTTGGCCCAGCTGATGGTGACCTTCCTTGGCCCAGCTGGTGGTGACCTTCCTTGGCCCAGCTGGTGGTGACGTTCCTTGGCCCAGCTGGTGGTGACCTTCCTTGGCCCAGCTGGTGGTGACGTTCCTTGGCCCAGCTGGTGGTGACGTTCCTTGGCCCAGCTGGTGGTGACGTTCCTTGGCCCAGCTGGTGGTGACTTCCCTTGGCCCACCTGTTGACGCTCCCTAACCCAAACGATGACGTACCCTTGTCCCAACTTGGGACGTTCCCTTGTCTACCTGGTAACGTTCCCTGGACCATCCGGTTACGTGGTCCAACTACCGCGTCCTCTGGCAACGTCGTCTGGCCCAGCTGTTGTGAAAACCTCACCTCACCTCTTGTGCGTGACCTGACAGACTCCAGCGAAAGGAAAATATATATATACAAAAAAAAAAGAAGGTGAATCGAGGCCACACCCACACAGAAGTGAGGCAGGAGATCGAGGATGAGGAGATGGATTGGAGGGGAGGGTATGTCAAAGGTTCCTAGGGGTGTGTGTGTGTGTGTGTGTGTGTGTGTGTGGGAGGGAGAGGTACGTGTGAGCACGATGTGCACAGTGAGGGCAGTGATGAAAGGGGCCAATAGAAGATGATGGTGTCGGCTGCGTTGAGGTGGAGGAGGTAGAGAGAGAGAGAGAGAGAGAGAGAGAGAGAGAGAGAGAGAGAGAGAGAGGAAACTAAAGACTTGTACATGACAAGGAAGAATGGAATGCACTCATGGGGGGTGGGGGGCCCCCCCTCATTTCCCATACATTTTGTACCCTCACGAAAAGACTTTCTAAATAATCTTCGTAAGATCAGCATCTCTATTGATCCTTTTTAATCATCCTCTCTCTCTCTCTCTCTCTCTCTCTCTCTCTCTCTCTCTCTCTCTCTCTCTCTCTCTCTCTCTCTCTCTCTCTCTCTCTCTCTCTCACACACACATCTATCCCCGTAAAATAATAAAAGAAAATGCTTTCTCGCTACATTCAAAGCACGCACTCGATCCCAGACATCGAAACCCAGAAATCTTGTTTACGACATTTTATGAGAGTGTGTCATAAAACTCGATCTAATTCATCCTCACCGGAGCAGAAATCATCCCTGGATATATATATATATATATATATATATATATATATATATATATATATATATATATATATATATATATATATATATATATATATATATATATATGTTTCCTTGCGCTACCTCGCAAACGCGGGACACAGCGACAAAGCAAAAAAAAAAAAAAATATATATATATATATATATATATATATATATATATATATATATATATATATATATATATATATATATATACATATATATATATATATATATATATATATATATATATATATATATATATATATATATATATATATATATATATATATATATATATATATATATATATACCAGTCACTTCATCAATGGTCGGCATTTCTGCCTAATAATCATACATTTCATGTTCACTTTTTTTTCTAGCCTCATCCATCATAGGCTCGCAGTAATTACTCATATCAGTGGCAGTTTGACAGTAGTTTACAATGAGCGGATTTGTGGCCGCTGTTTCAATCGTAAATTAGAGGAACTTACGTTTATTGGTCACGTGTCCCATTGGTCAGCTGGCTGATCATTGTGGGAAAGGGGGAGGGGATGGGAGAGAGATTTCAGAGTGGGTGGGAGGGATGGGGAGATTTTCGTGTTCTGGGGGATGGGTACGCCTTAAGGGAGAGGAATGGAGAGGGGAGGAGGAGGCAGTACTCCTGCCTAGGTGGTGTGTGCGTGTGTGTGTGTGTGTGTGTGTGTGTGTGTGTGTGTGTATGTGTGTGTGTGTGTGTGTGTGTGTGTGTGTGTGTATGTGTATGTGTGTGTGTGTGTGTGTGTGTGTGTGTGTGTGTGGTACACCTTTTCGCTTCTGAGATAAGTAGTTTTCGCCCTGACAATAACCCAGCCGGAAATCTCCTTCTTCTTCTGTACTTCCCTCCCTCCACATCGCCATTCCTTGACCCTGATCTAATTCGTCCATCTTCCCTTCTGCCTCTCTCTCTCTCTCTCTTCCTCACCCTCAAGATATACATACTCCGCACCCTGCCAGGTCCATCCTCCCTTGCATGAGTGAGGCATTGAAGAAGGCCCATCACCCACCCACTCACCTCCTCGAAGAAGAAAAAAAGATATCATCACCTTGGGTTTTATCTTTCTATCAAGAGAGTGTGGAGGAGGGGAAAATTCTCTAAGAGAGAGAGAGAGAGAGAGAGAGAGAGAGAGAGAGAGAGAGAGAGAGAGAGAGAGAGAGGGGGTGGAAGAAAGTAAGGGACACACAGATAGACATAGAGAAAGGAGAAGAACAGGAATTTTAGATTGTTTTTCATTTCTATTAGTTCCACCACGTCTGTATTTTCCCCTAAGTCATTAATGACATATTATAACACATTAGATACGCGGCTGTCGTCTCATCTTGCTTTACAGTCGAGTTCATGGGCAACGCCATTACGTCTTGGTAGCAAGTTCTCTTTCTCTCACTACGAAGGTGATTCCTTCGGTCAGCCGCCATCCCACTCTCTCTCCCTGGTAGAAGTACCTGGGGGATGGGTAAGATCCAGGAACTGGTAACGCGCTGTGGATGGGGCTTGTAATGACAGTATAGTCTTCTTCATGGTGTCTGTTTTCCCCCGTTTAGTTTCGAGATTTTGATCGGGAGTGGTGTTGTTTATGTTTGCTTTGTGTAAATAGTGGCTCTATTTCTTTGTCGGTGGATGTGCTTGAAAATATTTATAGTTTTTTTTCGTATTTCTATTATGGTATAGAGGTAGAGAGGTAGGTTAGTGCTAAAGCAATGATGAAGACAGTATAATGGTCCCGTTCCTCTCCGAATAGCTTGGGAAGCAGGATGTATATTCCATCACTAATTGATCACACTGAGGCCTCCCGCACCTCACCCACACACACCCACACACACACACACACACACACTTTCTAGCCTACGCCAGGTGTGTATGTGTATGTGCCTGTGTGTGTGTGTGGGTGTGTGGGTGCGTAGGTGTGTGTGTGTGTGTGTGTGTGTGTGTATGTTTGTGTGGGTGGGTGTGTGGGTGTGTGAGGTGCGAGAGGCCCTCACTGTGATCAATTAGTGATGGAATATATATCCTGCTTCCCAAGCTATTCGGAGAGGAACGGGAATCGGCTTACAGATGTAATCGGATCCGCTATCTGTGGGAGAATAAAACAACATCGAAATAAGGGTTGAGGGACTGTAGGATACAGTGGGATGACCAGGTTTATTGCTACGGTTGACAAGTGGGCAGGAATTTGGAAGATGGCTATGGAGTCTCGTCCATCGAATGAGTTTAAATTATTGCAGAAATTCAGTAAGATTTTGGA